>NC_091162.1:44649941-44784941 GCF_040958095.1 Procambarus clarkii | reverse complement strand
TCCATTACATCCAGTGACCAACCCCACATTCATAAATTTTTACATGCTGTTCATTCAAAATGGAAATTTTTTAAGTATAAATTAATATTATAATATATTAGCGTATATTCTGCATATATAGGCATAGGTTAGGTTAGGTGTTTAGGTTCTGTTGGCGATTATTTGTATTTGTAGTACGTGGGTACATTTACCAACCCGTCCTCAACTCAAGTCCATTACATCCAGCAGTCGTCCCCACAGACGCATACATAAATGTTTACATGTTGTTCATTCAAAACGGGAATTTTTCCAAACATAAATTAATATTATAATATTAGCATATTGTGCATAGGTTAGGTTAGGCTAGGTGTTTAGGTTCTGTTGGCGATTATTTGTATTTGTAATACGTGCGTGAAGCATTTACAGCGTTGTGGTTCGAACAGAATTCGTCAGTGAAGCACTTGTTTCGAAAGTGTTCGAACGAAATCAGTTGTCAGTCGTGTGTGAAACCGCTTTTCACTCATAAACATGGGGTTTGGCGGGGGCATGGAATCATTTTTTGATCTTTGTTTGGAGGACGGGCTGGTGCCACTGCTTCCTGATGCTCTGATGCAAGCAGATTAGGCGCCGGATGCCATGTTTGGGCGGCTGCTAAGGCGGCGGATGCCAAAATATGTCTTGGCAGCGGATGCTGTGGTTTCAATGCTATCAAGCGTTCTGCTGGCAAGCACAATAGTTAAAGAATAGTTTTATTAGTAGTATTTTATTAGTAGTAGCTATATTTGCTCGCTCACTCTGAGCAAGCGGGTGAGCAAACAAGCAATACAATGAGTGAGGAAGGGAGCAAACTAGCGAGTGAATGGTGACCAGCAAATCCTCTCTGCAGTTTAGCTTTAAAATATGGGGTTCGAATCCCCATGCCATGCAGATTACAAAAAATAAAAATAGAGATAATCCAAAAACTGAGTAAACGAATAAGCTCCTGATGGGATTTATAAGTCCACAGATTGTTGACAGCGCTCGGGAAGGGGTTTCAGCCCGTCCTCCAAGCAAAGACCCAAAAGTAATTCCATGCACCCTCCAAACCTGTTTGTGAATGAATAACGGTTTACACACGACTCACAACTGATTTCGTTCGAACACTTCCAGAACAAGTCCTTCACTGACGGAACTTTGTTCGAACCACAACATTGTAAATGCAGCCCGTCCTCCAAACAAAGATCCAAAAAGTGATTCCATGCACCCGCCAAACAACCTGTTATGAATGAAAAGCGGTTTACACACGACTCACAACTGCTGTCGTTCGAACATATCCGGAACAAGAGCTTCACTGACGAATTTTGTTCGAATCACAACGCTATAAATGCTTTACCCACGTACTACAAATACAACTAATCGCCAACAGAACGTAAACACCTAACCTAACCTATGCCTATATATGCACAATATGCTAATATATTATAATATTAATTTATATATGAGAAAATTCCAGTTTTGACTAAAAAGCACGTAAAAGTTTATGAATGCGTCTGTTGGGTCGACCGCTGGATATAATGGAGTTGAGTCGAGGACGGGTTGGGTTTATAATGTTCGTGGATAAAAAAATCCAAAATTTTTTTTTTTTTTTAATTTTCAAATTACGTGCGTTTGCGGCTATGCGGGTAAACGGCCAAATTCAGACGTAATTTATAAGAGGACAGGTTGGTCGAGAACAATCATATCCAACTCTCGCAGCTCGGTACGTTTCTCTGGTGAAAATTTTAGTTAGTTAAATTTGTTTATTAAGGACATAAGAATCAAGGAAACTGCACAAGGCCTTTTGGCCCATACGAGGCAGCTCCTATTTATATCAACCCAAACTCATTCTTTTATATGTCTAACCTACGCTTGAAACAATCAAAGGATCCTACTTCTATTATGGTCCTGAACCATCCTGTAAGCGTTGGTGGAAAAGGTTATAGAAGCATATTTCTATATTTAAAATAGAAAGACAAGAGTCGGAAGCCTTTATTTAAGACTTGACTTATGAAAAACTTATGGGGGGAGGGCTTTAAATGCCTATGCTTTAAATGCGTAATTCTTAAAGTATGGCACTCGGGCCAACCCCGACTGCCTTATCCCTTTTGTGTGTGAAAGTTGGGTAAGACTAGCTCTAAAGGTCTCGTCTCCACCTTCAGAGATAGACAGACATTCTCTTTTGTATAGATTAATTTCGAGTTGAGAAAATTACCTTTTTTGAACGAACGTTAAAACTGACGAATGAGTCATTAGTTTTGCCCGTCAGATGGACGAACAGACCCTGGAGACTGAGAACGGATAAAATATTTTAATTTTTTCACGTTTAATACTCATTTTGTGTCCAAAATGTAAATGACAGAGCAAGTATATAATGCCCCCCCCCAAATAAGTTTGCTGTAGCCATGCATTTCCATATTTACAATATTTATCACATACCTTGAATAGGGTGAGAGTTAGTTTAGCTTATTTATTATGCACCCCATACCCATCTTGTGGGCAGTAGTGGAAAGGGTTATGAGGCACATAATGGGCTCAGGGACTGAACCCCACGATTCATTTAGCTAAACAAGTTACAATCTTGATGAGCTAGTTGCAAAATTCTGTATACGTGGTCACATCATCAATGGGTTTGAGAGCGACCACAAGTACAGTTTCTTTTATCACATGCCTTGAATAGGGTGAAAGCAGCGGCCACATATACTTAGCAATGCAGTCGGGTGAAAAATTACTGCTGTTGTAGTATTGAATTAGTTATGTTTGAAGCATTAAATTCATTCCCTAATGTTTATATATATCGTTAATGTGTAAGTGAAAATCTAATACAACACTCACACCTCAAATTTATAGTCCAGCAAGGGAACGTTAATGACTTGGTATCGAATAACTCGGAGCGGTATTCAGTACGTGCTCCCGTACCCACGTCCCACACGCAACTGGCCCAGTCACAAGGGTGACTAGGGTGGGGTACCCGGCCGGGTGTGTTCGGGTGGGGCTGTGGTTCTATACCTCAGGGCAGGGTAAACACGACACTCTCGCCACTGGGAATTTTTTTATAAATAACGAGAAACTAATGTACTCACCTAGTTGTGGAAATTGGGGTTGAGCTCTGGCTCTGTGTGTGTGGTGTGTGTGTGTGTGTGTGTGTACTCACCTATTTGTGCTTGCAGGGGTTGAGCTTTGGCTCTTTGGTCTCGCCTCTCAACTGGTGTATAGATTCCTGAGCCTACTGGGCTCTATCATATATACATTTGAAACTGTGTTTGGAGTCAGCCTCCACCACATCACTTCCTAATGCATTCCACTTGTTAACTGCTCTGACACTGAAAAAGTTCTTTCTAACGTCCCTTAGCATTTGGGTATTCAGTTTCCACCTATGTCCTCTTGTTTGCGTACCCCCCTTGTTAAACAACTTATCTTTGTCTACCCTGTCAATTCCTTTGATAATTTTGTCGAAAGTGATCATGTCTCCCCGAGCTCTCCTATCTTCCAGCGATGTTTGGTGCATTCCACGCAACCTTTCCTCGTAACTCATGCCTCTTAGTTCTGAGACTAGTCTAGTGGCATACCTCTGAAGTTTTTCCAGCTTCATCTTGTGCTTGACAAGGTACGGGCTCCATGCTGGGGCCGCATACTCCAGGATTGGTCTTACATATGTGGTATACAAAGTTCTGATTAGGATACACTGAGAAAGAGTTATCTTTTGATTGTTATCATTTATATAAACGATTAAGTGCAAAATATTATTTATTATGGTTAGGTGCAATATTATTTATCAGTTCTCTGTCTTTTTTATATAGTACCATAATATTATTTCAAATTTAAGTCCTTTGTATCCATCAACATTTTTGTTTGTTTTAATTTTTTATTGTTGTTTGTTGATAATTTTAAATTTAAGTAGTTTGTATCCACCTACAGTTTTGTTTGTTTTAATGTTGTAAATAATTATACTATACTCACCCTTTTGTCACACACACACCTCCCTCATCCTATATTCAAATTGAAATGACCTTAAACAGTCTTCTCCATTCTCGCGGCATGCAAGCTGACCCTGACTCCGAACTATTTCTACTACTACATACCTACAATAACCAGCACTTTGATCATCACTATTTACAGTTACTACACGACAAACCATGCACAAAAAAATAATAAATAACACTAGCCTATAGTCTCAAGCTTCTCCACGATGATAACTTACACTCTCAATACGACCAGAATATACACTAATGGATCATGTATACAACCAGCAATGAACCCTCTTCCAGTCCTTCAGACAGGGATGCTCACTGCCAGCACCCAACTTGTTACCACCATTCACAGCAGAAATATTTATGTAACAGCAGAAAATATAACTCTGTGTCAAGCTCTACAAATAATAACTACAATACTGCAGTTGAGGACTGCAAGCTACAGCAATTACAAAAGTTCAATTCATATCATTATACAAACAACTCCAATACGTGAAAAAAGGCTACTCTATTGTATCCTGCAATTTTTCCATTAACATCTTTCAAATGGGTATGCCATATCCATACAATGGGTCCTGCCACATTGTGGAATACTCTACAATGATGGGGAGGGAATTATCAGGGGAACGCGAAAAGCTATTACGGCTATATAGCACTGGGAAGGCGTCAGGATAAGGATTAGGAATGGGACACGGGGAAAGGAATGGTGTTGAACCATTTGGACTGTCGGGGATTGAACGCCGTCCGGCATGAAGAGAGACCGATTCTCTATCGTCAAGCCCAAGTGGTTGGACACTCTACAACGAAACTGCAGATGAATTAGCTAAAAATAATATATGTCACAACACGCATCACACATGGTGTGTGAAGTAACACTTGTAAACAAAGAAATGGATATAACAAGGACCACAATAAAGCTGAGACTCACCAAACTAACACAACACTTAAACTAACAAATCAAATCAAGCTTAGACACAGTCTTCAACAATGACCCAGTACAATACCATGTCTCCCATTGTTATTAATTTGTCGGTAAGATAGCGTTTTTCACACAAACAACACTACCGGGTGAAAATCCTCACTATACACTACCGTGTGAAGATCCTCACTATACACTACCGGGTGAAAATCGTCACTATACACTACCGGGTGAAGATCCTCAATATATACTACCAGGTGAAGATCCTCACTATACACTACCAGGGTGAAGATCCTCAATATACACTACCAGGTGAAGATCCTCACTATACACTACCAGGTGAAGATCCTCACTATACACTACAATGGTGAAGACCCTCACTGTACACTACCGGAGTGAAGATCCTCACAATACACTACTGGGTGATGATCATCACTATACATTACCGGGTGAAGATCTCCAATAGACACTACCGGGTGTAGATCCTCACTATACACTACTGGGTTAAGATCCTCACTATACACTACTGGGGTGAAGATTCTCACTATACACTACTGGGGGAAGATCCTCAAAACACTAACCAGGGAAGATCATCACTATACGCTACCGGGGTAAAGATCCTCACTATACACTACCGGGTGAAGATCCTCAATATACTCTACCGGGTGAAGATCCTCAATATACACTACCAGGATGAAGATCCTCACTATACACTACCAGGTGAAGATCCTCACTATACACTACTGGGTGAAGATCCTCACTGTACACTACCGGGTGAAGATCCTAACTATACACTACTGGGGTAAAGATCCTCACTATACACTACCGGGTGAAGATCCTCACTAAACATTAACCAGTGAAGATCTTCACAATTTACTACCGGGGTTAAGATCCTCACTATACACTATCCCTGGTGAAGATCCTCTATATACACTACAGGGTGAAGATCCTCAATATACACTACCAGGATGAGATCCTCACTATACACTCCTGGATGACGATCCTCACTATACACTACTGGGTGAAGATCCTCACTGTACACTACCGGGTGAAGATCCTAACTATACACTACTGGGGTGAAGATCCTCACTATACACTACCAGGTGAAGATCATCAGTCTACACTACACGGTGAAAGTCCTCACTATACACTACCGGGTGAAGATTCTCATTATTCACTACCGGGTGATCATCCTCACTATACACTACCAGGTGAAAACCCTTACTATACAGTACTGGGGTGAAGATCCTCACTATACACTACCGGGTGAAGATCCTCACTATACACTACCAGGTGAAGATCCTCACTATACACTACCGGGTGAAAATTCTCACTAAACACTACAGGGTGAAGATTCTCACTGTACACTACAGGGGGAAGACCCTCACTGAACACTACCGGAGTGAAGATCCTCACTATACACTACTGGGTGATGATTCTAACTATACATTACCGGGTGAACATCCTCACACTACACTACCGGGTAAAGATACTCACTATACACTACGGGGGTTAAGATCCGCACTATACACTACTGGGGTGAAGATCCTCACTATACCCTAATGGGTTAAGATCCTCACTAAACACTAACCGGGGAAGATCCTCACTATTCACTACTGGGGTAGAGATCCTCACTATAAACTACCGGGTGAAGATCCTCACTATAAACTACGGGGTGAAAATTCTCAATATACACAACAAGGATGAAGATCTTCGCTATACACTACCAGGTGATGATCCTCACTATACACTACTGGGGTGAAGATCCTCAAATACACTACCAGTTAAAGATCCCCACTATACACTACCGGGTGAAGATCCTCAATATACACTACCGAGGGTGAAGATCGTCACTATACACTTCAGGGTGATGATCCTCACTATACACTACCGGGTGAAGATCCACACTATATACTACTGGGTGAGATCTTCACTATACACAACTGGGGTGAAGATGCTCACTATACACTACCGAGAGAAGATTCTAACTATACCCTACTGGGTGAATATCCTCACTATACACTACTGGGGTGAAGATCTTCATTTTGTATTACCATGTGATGATCCTCACTATATACACAACTCGGAGAAGATCCTCACTATATACTACAGGGTGAAGATCCTCACTATAAACTACTGGGTGAAGATCCTTACTATACACAACCGGGAAGAAGATCTTCACTTTACATTACCGTGTGATGATCCTTACTATACATTACCGGGTGAAGAGCCTCACTATACACTACCAGGTGATTATCCTCACTAGAAACTACTGGGTGAAGATCCTCACTGTACACTACCTGGTGAAGATTCTAATTGTACACTACAGGGGTGAAGATCCTCACCATACACTACCAGGTGATAATCCTCACTATACACTACCGGGTGAAGATCCTCAATATGTTCTACTGGGTTGAAGATTCTCACTATACACTACTGGGTGATGATCCTCACTATACACTACCGAGTGAAGAGCCTCACTATATACTACCGGGTGAAGATCCTCACTATACAATACAGGGGAGAAGATCATCACTTTATATTACAGTGTGATGATCCTAACTATACACATCCGGGTGAAGATCCTCACTATACACTATTAGGTAAACATCCTCACTACACACTACTGGGTGAAGTTCCTCACTATACACAACCAGGTGAAGATCCTCACTATACACTACCAGGTGAAGATCCTCAATACACACTACCGGTTGAAGATCCTCACTATACACTACCGGGATGAAGATCCTCACTAGATAATACCGGGTGATAATCCTCACTAGACACTATGGGGTGAAGATCCTCACTTTACACTACCGGGTGAAGAACCTCACTATACATTACAGGGTGAAGATCTTCACTATACACAACCGGGTGAAGATCCCCACTATACACTACCGGGTGAAGATCCTCACTATTCGCAGCAGGGGTGAAGATCCTCACTATACACTACCGGGTGTAGATCCTCAATTTACACTCTTGGGGGTGACGATCCTTACTGTACACTACCGAGTGAAGATCCTAACTATACACAACCGGGTGAAGATCCTCACAATACACAACTGGGGTGAAGATCCTCACTATACACTACTAGGTGAAGACCCTCACTGTACACTACCGGAGGGAAGATTCTCACTATACACTACTAGGTGATGATCCTCACTATATATTACTGGGTGAAGATCCTTACTATACACTACCAGGTGAAGATGCTCACTATACACTACCGGGTTAAGATCCTCACTATACACTACGGGTTAAGATCCTCACTACACACTACTGGGGTGAAGATCCTCACTATACACTACTGGGTGAAGATCCTTACTAAACACTAACCGGGAAAGATCCTCACTATACACTACCGGGGTAAAGATCCTCACTATACAGTACCGGGTGAAGATCCTCACTATTCACCACTGGGTGAAGATCCTCAAATATTCACAACCAGGATGAAGATCTTCACTATACACTACCGGGTGAAGATCCCCACTATACACTAAATGGTGAAGAGCCTCAATATACACTACCGGTGTGAAGATCCTCACTATACACTACTGGGTGATGATCCTTACTATACACTACCGAGTGAAGATCTGCACTATATACTACCGGGTAAAGATCCTCACTATACACAACTGGGGTGAAGATCCGGTGTATACACTACCAAGAGAAGATCCTCACTATACACTACTGGGTGAAGATCCTCAATATACACTACTGAGTAGTAGATCCTCACTATACACTACCGAGTGAAGATCCTCACTATACACTACTGGGTGAAGATCCTCTCTGTACACTACAGGGTGAAGATCCTCACTATACACAACCGGGTGAAGATCCTCACTATTCACTACAGGGTGAAGATCCTCATTATACACTACCGGGTGAAGATCCTTACTATACACTACCAGGTGATGATCCTCAATACACACTACCGGGTTGAAGATCCTCACTATACACTAACAGGTAAAGTTTCTCACTGAACACTACCGGGTTGAAGATCCTCAAAATACACAACTAGGTGAAGATCCTCACTATACTTTACCAGGTGAAGATCCTCAATATACACTACCGGTTGAAGATCCTCACTATACACTACCGGGGTGAAGATCCTCACTAGATAATACCGGGTGATAATCCTCACTAGAACCTATGGGGTGAAGATCCTCACTTTACACTACCGGGTGAAGAACCTCACTATACATTTCGGGGTGAAGATCTTCACTATACACAACCGGGTGAAGATCCCCACTATACACTACCGGGTGAAGATCCTCACTATTCGCAGCTGGGGTGAAGATCCTTACTATACACTAGGTGATGTTCCTCAATACACACTACCGGGTTGAAGATCCTCACTATACACTAACAGGTGAAGATTCTCACTGTACACTACGGGGTGAAGATCCTCAATATACACTACCGGGGTAAAGATCCTCACTATACATTAACGGGAGATGATCCTCACTATACAGTACCGGGTGAAGATCCTCACTATACACTACAGGGTGAAGATCTTCATTATTCACAATCAAGTGAAGATCCTCACTATACACTAAAGGGTGAAGATCCTCA
This sequence comes from Procambarus clarkii, assembly GCF_040958095.1. Lineage (NCBI taxonomy): Eukaryota > Metazoa > Arthropoda > Malacostraca > Decapoda > Cambaridae > Procambarus > Procambarus clarkii. Next base: position 44,775,482 of record NC_091162.1, on the reverse strand, counting down.
CTATACACTACCGAGTGAAGATCCACACTATACACAACTGGGGTGAAGATCCTCACTGTACACTACCGAGAGAAGATCCTAACTATACACTAGTGGATGAAGATCCTGACTATATTCTACCGGGTGAAGATCTTCACTATACACTACAAGGGTGAAGATCCTAACTTTACATTACCGTGTGTTGATCCTTACTATACACAACCAGGTGAAGGTCCTCACTATACACTACAGGATAAAGATCCTCACTATACACTACTGGGTGAAGATCCTCACTATACACAACCAGGTGAAGATCCTCTCTGTACACTACCGGGTGAAGATCCTTACTATACACTACTGGGTGAAGATCCTCACTGTACACTACCGGGTGAAGATCCTAACAATGCACTACTGGGTGAAGATCCTTACCATACACGACCTGGTGAAGATCCCCACTATACACTACCGGGAAAAGTTCTTCACTATACACTACTGGGTGATGAACCTCACTATACACTACCGAATGAAGATCCTCACTATATACTACCGGGTAAAGATCCTCACTATACACAACTGGGGTGAAGATCCGGTGTATACACTACCAAGAGAAGAACCTCACTATACACTACTGGGTGAAGATCCTCAATATACACTACTGAGTAGTAGATCCTCACTATACACTACCGAGTGAAGATCCTCACTATACACTACTGGGTGAAGATCCTCTCTGTACACTACAGGGTGAAGATCCTAACTATACACCACTGAGGTGAAGATCCTCACCATACACTACCAGGTGAAGATCTCCACTAAAAAATACCGGATGAAGATCCATACTATATATTACCGGGTGAAGATCCTCAATATACATTATTGGGTGAAGATCCTCACTATACACTAAAGGGTGAAGATCCTCACTATACACTACCGAGTGAAGATCCACACTATACACAACTGGGGTGAAGATCCTCAATGTGCACTACCGAGAGAAGATCCTAACTATACACTAGTGGATGAAGATCCTGACTATATTCTACCGGGTGAAGATCTTCACTATACACTACAAGGGTGAAGATCCTAACTTTACATTACCGTGTGTTGATCCTTACTATGCACAACCAGGTGAAGGTCCTCTCTGAACACTACTGGGTGAAGATCCTCACTGTACACTACCGGGTGAAGATCCTAACAATACACTACTGGGTGAAGATCCTTACCATACACGACCTGGTGAAGATCCCCACTATACACTACCGGGAAAAGTTCTTCACTATACACTACTGGGTGATGAACCTCACTATACGCTACCGAATGAAGATCCTCACTATATACTACCGGGTGAAGATCCTCACTATACACAACTTGGCTGAAGATCCTCCCTATACACTACCGAGAGAAGATCCTCACTATAAACTACAGGGTGAAGATCCTTAAAATACACTACTAAGGTGAAGATCCTCACTATACACCACCGAGTGAAGATCCTAATTATACACTACTAAGGTGAAGATCCTCACTATACACTACCGAGTGAAGATCCTTACTTTATATTACCGTGTGATGATCCTCACTATAAACTACTGGGATGAAAATCCTCACTATATATTACCGGGTGATGATCCTCACTATACACTACCGAGAGAAGATCCTCATCATTCACTACCGGGTGAAGGTCCTCAATATAAAATGCTGGGGGTGAAGATCCTCACTATACACTACCGAGTGAAGATCCTAACCATACACTAACGGGTGAAGATCCTCACTATACACTACTGAGTGAAGTGTCCTCACTATACACTACCGGGGTGAAGATCTTCACTTCACATTACTGTGTGATGATCCCTTACTATACATTACCTGGTGAAGAGCTTAACTATACAATACCGGGTGAAGATCCTCACTATACACTACCGGGGTGAAGATCCTCACTACATAATACCGGGTGATAATCCTCACTAGAACCTATGGGGTGAAGATCCTCACTTTACACTACCGGGTGAAGAACCTCACTATACATTACGGGGTGAAGATCATCACTATACACAACCGGGTGAAGATCCCCACTATAAACTACCGGGTGAAGATCCTCACTATTCGCAGCTGGGGTGAAGATCCTTACTATACACTACCAGGTGATGTTCCTCAATACACACTACCGGGTTGAAGATCCTCACTATACACTAACAGGTGAAGATTCTCACAGTACACTACCGGGGGTTGAAGATCCTCAATATACACTACCGGGGTAAAGATCCTCACTATACATTAACGGGTGAAGATCCTCACTATACACTACAGGGTGAAGATCTTCATTATTCACAATCAAGTGAAGATCCTCACTATACACTAAAGGGTGAAGATCCTCACTATACACTACCGAGTGAAGATCCACACTATACACAACTGGGGTGAAGATCCTCACTGTACACTACCGAGAGAAGATCCTAACTATACACTAGTGGATGAAGATCCTGACTATATTCTACCGGGTGAAGATCTTCACTATACACTACAAGGGTGAAGATCCTAACTTTACATTACCGTGTGTTGATCCTTACTATACACAACCAGGTGAAGGTCCTCACTATACACTACAGGATAAAGATCCTCACTATACACTACTGGGTGAAGATCCTCACTATACACAACCAGATGAAGATCCTCTCTGTACACTACCGAGTGAAGATCCTTACTATACACTACTGGGTGAAGATCCTCACTGTACACTACCGGGTGAAGATCCTAACAATGCACTACTGGGTGAAGATCCTTACCATACACGACCTGGTGAAGATCCCCACTATACACTACCGGGAAAAGTTCTTCACTATACACTACTGGGTGATGAACCTCACTATACACTACCGAATGAAGATCCTCACTATATACTACCGGGGTAAAGATCCTCACTATACACAACTGGGGTGAAGATCCGGTGTATACACTACCAAGAGAAGATCCTCACTATACACTACTGGGTGAAGATCCTCAATATACACTACTGAGTAGTAGATCCTCACTATACACTACCGAGTGAAGATCCTCACTATACACTACTGGGTGAAGATCCTCTCTGTACACTACAGGGTGAAGATCCTAACTATACACCACTGGGGTGAAGACCCTCACCATACACTACCAGGTGAAGATCTCCACTAAAAAATACCGGATGAAGATCATAACTATATATTACCGGGTAAAGATCCTCAATATACATTATTGGGTGAAGATCCTCAATATACACAACCGGGTGAAGATCCTCACTATTCACTACAGGGTGAAGATCCTCATTATACACTACCGGGTGAAGATCCTTACTATACACTAACAGGTAAAGTTTCTCACTGTACACTACCGGGGTGAAGATTCTTCACTATACACAACTAGGTGAAGATCCTCACTATACACTACCAGGTGAAGATCCTCAATATACACTACCTGTTGAAGATCCCCACTATACACTACCGGGGTGAAGATCCTCACTAGATAATACCGGGTGATAATCCTCACTAGAACCTATTGGGTGAAGATCCTCACTTTACACTACCGGGTGAAGAACCTCACTATACATTACGGGGTGAAGATCTTCACTATACACAACCGTGTGAAGATCCCCACTATACACTACCGGGTGAAGATCCTCACTATTCGCAGCTGGGGTGAAGATCCTCACTATACACAACCGGGTGAAGATCCACACTATTCACTACAGGGTGAAGATCCTCATTATACACTACCGGGTGAAGATCCTTACTATACACTACCAGGTGATGATCCTCAATACACACTACCGGGTTGAAGATCCTCACTATACACTAACATGTGAAGATTCTCACTGTACACTACCGGGGTGAAGATCCTCAATATACACTACCGGGGTAAAGATCCTCACTATACATAAACGGGAGATGATCCTCACTATACAGTACCGGGTGAAGATCCTCACTATACACTACAGGGTGAAGATCTTCATCATTCACAATCATGTGAAGATCCTCACTATACACTAAAGGGTGAAGATCCTCACTATACACTACCGAGTGAAGATCCACACTATACACAACTGGGGTGAAGATCCTCACTGTACACTACCGAGAGAAGATCCTAACTATACACTAGTGGATGAAGATCCTGACTATATTCTACCGGGTGAAGATCTTCACTATACACTACAAGGGTGAAGATCCTAACTTTACATTACCGTGTGTTGATCCTTACTATACACAACCAGGTGAAGGTCCTCACTATACACTACAGGATAAAATCCTCACTATACACTACTGGGTGAAGATCCTCACTATACACAACCAGGTGAAGATCCTCTCTGTACACTACTGGGAGAAGATCCTCACTGTACACTACCGGGTGAAGATCCTAACAATACACTACTGGGTGAAGATCCTTACCATACACGACCTGGTAAAGATCCCCACTATACACTACCGGGAAAAGTTCTTCACTATACACTACTGGGTGATGAACCTCACTATACACTACTGGGTGATGAACCTCACTATACACTACCGAATGAAGATCCTCACTATATACTACCGGGTGAAGATCCTCACTATACACAAATTGGCTGAAGATCCTCCCTATACACTACCGAGAGAAGATCCTCACTATAAACTACTGGGTGAAGATCCTTAAAATACACTACTAAGGTGAAGATCCTCACTATACACCACCGAGTGAAGATCCTAATTATACACTACTAAGGTGAAGATCCTCACTATACACTACCGAGTGAAGATCCTTACTTTATATTACCGTGTGATGACCCTCACTATACACTACTGGGATGAAGATCCTCACTATATATTACCGGGTGATGATCCTCACTATACACTACCGAGAGAAGATCCTCATCATTCACTACCGGGTGAAGGTCCTCAATATAAAATGCTGGGGGTGAAGATCCTCACTATACACTACCGAGTGAAGATCCTAACCATACACTAATGGGTGAAGATCCTCACTATACACTACTGAGTGAAGGGTCCTCACTATTCACTACCGGGGTGAAGATCTTCATTATTCACAATCAAGTGAAGATCCTCACTATACACTAAAGGGTGAAGATCCTCACTATACACTACCGAGTGAAGATCCACACTATACACAACTGGGGTGAAGATCCTCACTGTACACTACCGAGAGAAGATCCTAACTATACACTAGTGGATGAAGATCCTGACTATATTCTACCGGGTGAAGATCTTCACTATACACTACAAGGGTGAAGATCCTAACTTTACATTACCGTGTGTTGATCCTTACTATACACAACCAGGTGAAGGTCCTCACTATACACTACAGGATAAAGATCCTCACTATACACTACTGGGTGAAGATCCTCACTATACACAACCAGGTGAAGATCCTCTCTGTACACTACCGGGTGAAGATCCTTACTATACACTACTGGGTGAAGATCCTCACTGTACACTACCGGGTGAAGATCCTAACAATGCACTACTGGGTGAAGATCCTTACCATACACGACCTGGTGAAGATCCCCACTATACACTACCGGGAAAAGTTCTTCACTATACACTACTGGGTGATGAACCTCACTATACACTACCGAATGAAGATCCTCACTATATACTACCGGGTAAAGATCCTCACTATACACAACTGGGGTGAAGATCCGGTGTATACACTACCAAGAGAAGATCCTCACTATACACTACTGGGTGAAGATCCTCAATATACACTACTGAGTAGTAGATCCTCACTATACACTACCGAGTGAAGATCCTCACTATACACTACTGGGTGAAGATCCTCTCTGTACACTACAGGGTGAAGATCCTAACTATACACCACTGAGGTGAAGATCCTCACCATACACTACCAGGTGAAGATCTCCACTAAAAAATACCGGATGAAGATCCATACTATATATTACCGGGTGAAGATCCTCAATATACATTATTGGGTGAAGATCCTCACTATACACTAAAGGGTGAAGATCCTCACTATACACTACCGAGTGAAGATCCACACTATACACAACTGGGGTGAAGATCCTCAATGTGCACTACCGAGAGAAGATCCTAACTATACACTAGTGGATGAAGATCCTGACTATATTCTACCGGGTGAAGATCTTTACTATACACTACAAGGGTGAAGATCCTAACTTTACATTACCGTGTGTTGATCCTTACTATGCACAACCAGGTGAAGGTCCTCTCTGAACACTACTGGGTGAAGATCCTCACTGTACACTACCGGGTGAAGATCCTAACAATACACTACTGGGTGAAGATCCTTACCATACACGACCTGGTGAAGATCCCCACTATACACTACCGGGAAAAGTTCTTCACTATACACTACTGGGTGATGAACCTCACTATACGCTACCGAATGAAGATCCTCACTATATACTACCGGGTGAAGATCCTCACTATACACAACTTGGCTGAAGATCCTCCCTATACACTACCGAGAGAAGATCCTCACTATAAACTACTGGGTGAAGATCCTTAAAATACACTACTAAGGTGAAGATCCTCACTATACACCACCGAGTGAAGATCCTAATTATACACTACTAAGGTGAAGATCCTCACTATACACTACCGAGTGAAGATCCTTACTTTATATTACCGTGTGATGATCCTCACTATAAACTACTGGGATGAAAATCCTCACTATATATTACTGGGTGATGATCCTCACTATACACTACCGAGAGAAGATCCTCATCATTCACTACCGGGTGAAGGTCCTCAATATAAAATGCTGGGGGTGAAGATCCTCACTATACACTACCGAGTGAAGATCCTAACCATACACTAACGGGTGAAGATCCTCACTATACACTACTGAGTGAAGGTCCTCACTATACACTACCGGGGTGAAGATCTTCACTTCACATTACTGTGTGATGATCCTTACTATACATTACCTGGTGAAGAGCTTAACTATACAATACCGGGTGAAGATCCTCACTATACACTACCGGGGTGAAGATCCTCACTACATAATACCGGGTGATAATCCTCACTAGAACCTATGGGGTGAAGATCCTCACTTTACACTACCGGGTGAAGAACCTCACTATACATTACGGGGTGAAGATCATCACTATACACAACCGGGTGAAGATCCCCACTATAAACTACCGGGTGAAGATCCTCACTATTCGCAGCTGGGGTGAAGATCCTTACTATACACTACCAGGTGATGTTCCTCAATACACACTACCGGGTTGAAGATCCTCACTATACACTAACAGGTGAAGATTCTCACTGTACACTACCGGGGTGAAGATCCTCAATATACACTACCGGGGTAAAGATCCTCACTATACATTAACGGGTGAAGATCCTCACTATACACTACAGGGTGAAGATCTTCATTATTCACAATCAAGTGAAGATCCTCACTATACACTAAAGGGTGAAGATCCTCACTATACACTACCGAGTGAAGATCCACACTATACACAACTGGGGTGAAGATCCTCACTGTACACTACCGAGAGAAGATCCTAACTATACACTAGTGGATGAAGATCCTGACTATATTCTACCGGGTGAAGATCTTCACTATACACTACAAGGATGAAGATCCTAACTTTACATTACCGTGTGTTGATCCTTACTATACACAACCAGGTGAAGGTCCTCACTATACACTACAGGATAAAGATCCTCACTATACACTACTGGGTGAAGATCCTCACTATACACAACCAGATGAAGATCCTCTCTGTACACTACCGGGTGAAGATCCTTACTATACACTACTGGGTGAAGATCCTCACTGTACACTACCGGGTGAAGATCCTAACAATGCACTACTGGGTGAAGATCCTTACCATACACGACCTGGTGAAGATCCCCACTATACACTACCGGGAAAAGTTCTTCACTATACACTACTGGGTGATGAACCTCACTATACACTACCGAATGAAGATCCTCACTATATACTACCGGGTAAAGATCCTCACTATACACAACTGGGGTGAAGATCCGGTGTATACACTACCAAGAGAAGATCCTCACTATACACTACTGGGTGAAGATCCTCAATATACACTACTGAGTAGTAGATCCTCACTATACACTACCGAGTGAAGATCCTCACTATACACTACTGGGTGAAGATCCTCTCTGTACACTACAGGGTGAAGATCCTAACTATACACCACTGGGGTGAAGACCCTCACCATACACTACCAGGTGAAGATCTCCACTAAAAAATACCGGATGAAGATCCATACTATATATTACCGGGTAAAGATCCTCAATATACATTATTGGGTGAAGATCCTCAATATACACAACCGGGTGAAGATCCTCACTATTCACTACAGGGTGAAGATCCTCATTATACACTACCGGGTGAAGATCCTTACTATACACTAACAGGTAAAGTTTCTCACTGTACACTACCGGGGTGAAGATCTTCACTATACACAACTAGGTGAAGATCCTCACTATACACTACCAGGTGAAGATCCTCAATATACACTACCTGTTGAAGATCCCCACTATACACTACCGGGGTGAAGATCCTCACTAGATAATACCGGGTGATAATCCTCACTAGAACCTATTGGGTGAAGATCCTCACTTTACACTACCGGGTGAAGAACCTCACTATACATTACGGGGTGAAGATCTTCACTATACACAACCGTGTGAAGATCCCCACTATACACTACCGGGTGAAGATCCTCACTATTCGCAGCTGGGGTGAAGATCCTCACTATACACAACCGGGTGAAGATCCACACTATTCACTACAGGGTGAAGATCCTCATTATACACTACCGGGTGAAGATCCTTACTATACACTACCAGGTGATGATCCTCAATACACACTACCGGGTTGAAGATCCTCACTATACACTAACATGTGAAGATTCTCACTGTACACTACCGGGGTGAAGATCCTCAATATACACTACCGGGGTAAAGATCCTCACTATACATTAACGGGAGATGATCCTCACTATACAGTACCGGGTGAAGATCCTCACTATACACTACAGGGTGAAGATCTTCATCATTCACAATCATGTGAAGATCCTCACTATACACTAAAGGGTGAAGATCCTCACTATACACTACCGAGTGAAGATCCACACTATACACAACTGGGGTGAAGATCCTCACTGTACACTACCGAGAGAAGATCCTAACTATACACTAGTGGATGAAGATCCTGACTATATTCTACCGGGTGAAGATCTTCACTATACACTACAAGGGTGAAGATCCTAACTTTACATTACCGTGTGTTGATCCTTACTATACACAACCAGGTGAAGGTCCTCACTATACACTACAGGATAAAATCCTCACTATACACTACTGGGTGAAGATCCTCACTATACACAACCAGGTGAAGATCCTCTCTGTACACTACTGGGTGAAGATCCTCACTGTACACTACCGGGTGAAGATCCTAACAATACACTACTGGGTGAAGATCCTTACCATACACGACCTGGTAAAGATCCCCACTATACACTACCGGGAAAAGTTCTTCACTATACACTACTGGGTGATGAACCTCACTATACACTACTGGGTGATGAACCTCACTATACACTACCGAATGAAGATCCTCACTATATACTACCGGGTGAAGATCCTCACTATACACAAATTGGCTGAAGATCCTCCCTATACACTACCGAGAGAAGATCCTCACTATAAACTACTGGGTGAAGATCCTTAAAATACACTACTAAGGTGAAGATCCTCACTATACACCACCGAGTGAAGATCCTAATTATACACTACTAAGGTGAAGATCCTCACTATACACTACCGAGTGAAGATCCTTACTTTATATTACCGTGTGATGACCCTCACTATACACTACTGGGATGAAGATCCTCACTATATATTACCGGGTGATGATCCTCACTATACACTACCGAGAGAAGATCCTCATCATTCACTACCGGGTGAAGGTCCTCAATATAAAATGCTGGGGGTGAAGATCCTCACTATACACTACCGAGTGAAGATCCTAACCATACACTAACGGGTGAAGATCCTCACTATACACTACTGAGTGAAGGTCCTCACTATACACTACCGGGGTGAAGATCTTCACTTCACATTACTGTGTGATGATCCTTACTATACATTACCTGGTGAAGAGCCTCACTATACAATACCGGGTGAAGATCCTCACTATACACTACTGGGTGAAGATCCTCACTATACACTACTAGCTGATGATCCTCACTATACACTACTAGGTGAAGATCCATACTATATACTACCGAGTGAAGATCCTACCTCTACATTTCCGAGAGAAGATCCTACCTCTACATTTCCGAGAGAAGATCCTCACTATACACTACAGGGTGAAGATCCCTCTATACACTACTAGGTGAAGATCCTCACTATACTCTACCGTGGTGAAGATCTTCACTTTATATTTCCGTGTGATGATCCTCACTATACACAACCAGGTGAAGGTTCACACTATACACTACAGGATAAAGATCCTCAATAGACACTACTGAGTAAAGATCCTCACTATACACTACGGGGTGAAGATCCTCAAAATACACTACAGGGTGAAGATCCTCACTATACACTGCTGGGTAAAGATCCTCACTATACACTACCGGGTGAAGATCCTCACTATTTACTACCGGGTGAAGATCCATACTATACACTACATGGTGAAGATCATCACTATTCACAACCAAGTGAATATCCTCACTACACACTACAGGGTTAAGATCCTCACTACACACTACAGGGTTAAGATCCTCACTATACACTACTGGGTGAAGATCCTCACTATACGCTACCGGGGTGAAGATCTTCAATTTACATTACCGTGTGATGATCCTTACTACAAATTACCTGGAAAAGATCCTCACTACACAATACCGGGTGAAGATCCTCACTATACACTACTGGGTGAAGATCTTCTCTGTACACTACAGGGTGAAGATCCTAACTATACACCACTGGGGTGAAGATCCTCACCATACACTACCAGGTGAAGATCCCCACTATACAGTACCGGGTGAAGATCCATACTATATATTACCGGGTGAAGATCCTCACTATACACTAAAGGGTAAAGATCCTCACTATACACTAATTGGTGAAGTTCCTCACTATACACTACCGTGTGAAGATCCTCACCATACACTAGAGGTGAAGATCCTCAATATACACTACTGGGGTGAAGATCCTCACTATACACTAACGGGTGAAGATTCTCACTGTACACTACCAGGGTGAAGATCCTCACTATACACTACCGGGGAAAAGGTCCTCACTATATATTTCTGGGAGATGATTCTCACTAAACAGTACCTGGTGAAAATCCTCACTATACACTACTGGGTGAAGATCCTCACTATACACTACAGGGTGAGGATCTTCACTAATCACTACCAAGTGAAGATCCTCACTATACACTACCGGGTGAAGATCCTCAATATACACTAGAGGGTGAAGATCCTCACTATACACTAACGAGTGAAGATCCACACTATACACAACTGGGTTAAAGATCCTCACTGTACACTACCGGGTGAAGATCCTCACTATACACTACCGGGGTGAAGATCTTCACTTTACATTACCGTGTGATGACCCTTACTATACACTACCGGCTGAAGAACCTCACTATACAATACTGGGTGAAGATCCTCACTGTACACTACCGGGTGAAGATCCTAACAATACACTACTAGGGTGAAGATCCTCACCATACACCCCAGGTGAAGATCTCCACTATACACGCCCGGGAAAAGATCCTCAATATACACTACCAGGGAGAAGTTCTTTACTATACACTACCGGGTGAAGATCCTCACTATACACAACTGGGCTGAAGATCCTCAATATACACTACCGAGAGAAGATCCTCACTATACACTACTGGGTGAAGATCTTTAATATACACTACTAAGGTGAAGATCCTCACTATACACTACCGAGTGAAGATCCTAATTATACACTACCGGGTGCAGATCCTCACTTTATATTACCGTGTGATGATCCTCACCATTCACTACCGGGTGAAGATCCTCCCTATACACTACAGAGTGAAGATCCTCACTAAACACTACTGAGTAAAGATCCGCACTATTCATTACCGGGTGAATATCCTCACTATACACTACAGGGTGAAGATCCTCACTATACACTACAGGGTAAAGATCCTAACTATACACAACCGTGTGAAGATCCTCACAATACACTACCAGGTGAAGATCCTCACTATACACTAACGGGGTGAAGATCCTCACTTTATATTGCCGTGTGATGATGCTCACTATACACTACAGGGATGAAGATCCTCAATATATATTGCACTACCGGGGTGAAGATCCTCACTTTATATTGCCGTGTGATGATGCTCACTATACACTACAGGGATGAAGATCCTCACTATATATTGCCGGGTGATGATCCTAACGATACACTACCGGGTGAAGATCCTCACAATACTCTACCGGGTGAAAATCCTCACTATACACTACTGGGTGAAGATCCTCACTGTACACTACCGGGTGAAGATTCTAAGAATACACTACTGGGATGAAGATCCTCACCATACACGACATGGTGAAGATCCCCACTATACACTACTGGCTAAAGATTCCTCAATATACACTACTGGGGTGAAGTTCCTCACTATACACTACTGGGTTATGATCCTCACTATACGCTACCAGATGAAGATCCTCACTATATACTACCGGGTGAAGATCCTCACTATACACAACTGGGCTGAAGATCCTCCCTATACACTACCGAGAGAAGATCCTCACTATACACTACTGGGTGAAGATCCTTAATATACACTACTAAGGTGAACTACTACTAAGAACTACTACTACTACTACTACACTACTAAGATCCTCACCATACACTACCGGGTGAAGATCGTAAAAATACACTACCAGGGTGAAGATCCTCACTATATACTACCGAGTGAAGATCCACACTATACACAAGTGGGGTGAAGATCCTCAATGTACACTACCGAGAGAAGATCCTAACTATACACTACCGGGTGAAGATCCTAACTATACACTACATGGTGAAGATCCTCACTATACACTACCGGGGTGAAGATCTTCACTTTACAGTACCGTGTGATGATCCTTACTATACACTACCGGGTGAAGATCCTCACTATACACTACTGGGTGAAGAAAGTCACTGTATACTACCTGCTGAAGATCCCCACTATACCCTACCGGGCAAAGATCCTCAATATACACTACCGGGGTGAAGTTCCTCTATATACACTACTGGGTGATGATCCTCACTATACACTATGTCACGAATCTTATTACGATTCTGCTAATTCTCCCGAACCTCGTATTATATTATTGTTTTCTCTAAGTAAATATTGCTGTCAGTTGTATAAGATTTGTGTATATAGATACATATACATTATGTATATATAACATAGATAGCTGGGTAGTGTGTGTAAGGTTGTTTTGGTGGTGGATGTCACGTGAAATTAGCCGTGTGGGCGGTTGACAATATTTGGGAATGGCCAGGGCGATTGTTAGCATATCAATTGCCTATAGTTTTATATTTATTGATTCCCATATGTGGTAGCCGTAATATTTCAAGGAATGTGAGACCGGTAATTACAACTCTTAGTTAATAATGTTGGAGTTAGGGCTGACCTTTGTAAATAGAATGTTCACAATGTTCATGCGAACGTTAATTGGAGTTTGGGTAGACGGTTAGTCGACGTTGGGCCTGCGGATCACGTCCTGGGCAATAGAGTGGCAGCTGCGGTCGAGTGAAGTTGTGTTTAAGCTAAGTTCTAGGTTTTTGTTATTTTAAGCCCATATAAATATTAATTTATCTGGATAGACGATTTTAGTGTATTTATGGCTTACTCCAGATTCTGGTGATAGTGCTCAGGTCTCAACTAATTACTTGCATTCTATAGTATCACATGCTGATAAATATTTCTGGCTACTATTTATTTAATTGTTGTTAAGTTGTCACCCTTAGCAAAATATATTGTTCTCCCGTTTTTATACAGTGATTAATTATACCCCTAGACACCTATTGGCATGGCAGATTTTTATTTGTTCTTTACACTGTGGGGAGAAGAACATTATTTAGTCTCAAGGGTCGTGACCAGTTGAAGATCCTCACTATATACAACTGGATGAAGATCCTCACTATACACAACTGGGCTGAAAATCCTCCCTACACACTACAGAGAGAAGATCGTTACTATACACTACTGGGTGAAGATCCTTAATATACGCTACTAAGGTGAAGATCCTCACTATACACTACCGAGTGAAGATCCTAATTATACACTACCTGGTGAAGATCCTCACTTTATATTTCCGTTTGATGATCCTCACTAATCACTATCGTTTGAAGATCCTCACCGTACACTATCGGGTGAAGATCCTCAAAATACACTACCAGGGTGAAGATCCTCACAATACACTACTGGGTGATGATCCTCATTATACACTACCGGATGAAGATTCTCACTATATACTACCGGGTGAAAATCCTCACTATACACAACTGGGCTGAAGATCCTTCCAATACACTACCGAGAGAAGATCCTCACTATTCACTACTGGGTGAAGATCCTTAATATACACTACTAAGGTGAAGATCCTCACTATACACTACCGAGTGAGGATCCTAACTATACACTACCGGGGTAGAGATCCTCACTATACACTACCGGGGTAAAGATCCTCACTATATATTACTGGGAGATGATCCTCACTATACCTTACCGGGGGAAGATCCTCACTATACACTACCGGGTGAAGATCCTCACTATACACTACCGGGAAGAAGATCTTCACTTTACATTACCGTGTGATGATCCTTACTATACATTACCGTGTGATGATCCTTACTATACATTACCTGGTGAAGATCCTCACTAAGCAATACCGGGTGAAGATCCTCACTATACACTACTAGGTGAAGATCCTCTCTGTACATTACAGGGTGAAGATCCTAACTATACACCACTAGGGTGAAGATACTCACCATACACTAACAGGTTAAGATCCCCACTATACATTACCGGGTGAAGATCCTCAATATGCACTACCAGAGTGAAGATTATCACTATACACTACTAGGTGATGAACCTCACTATACACTACTGGGTGAAGATCCATACTATATACTACCAAGTGAAGATCTTCACTATACACTTCTAGGTGAAGATCCTCAATATACATTACTGGGGTGAAGATCCTCACTATTAACAACCGGGTGAAGATCCTCACTATACACTACAGGGTGAAGATCCTCACTATACACTGCTGGTTAAAGATCCTCACTATACACTACCGGGTGAAGATCCTCACTATACACTACCGGGTGAAGATCCTCAATATACACTAACGGGGTGAAGATCCACACTATACACTAACAGGTGAAGATTCTCACTGTACACTACTGGGGTGAAGATCCTCACGATACACTACCGGGGTAAAGATCCTTACTATATATTACCGGGAGATGATCTTCACTATACACTACCGGGTGAAGATCCTCACTATACACTACCGGGTGAAGATCCTCACTATACACTACAGGGTGAAGATCCTCCCTACACACAACTGGGTGTAGATCCTCACTATACACTACCGGGTGAAGTTCCTCAATATACACAACTGGGCTGAAGATCCTCCCTGTACACTACCGAGAGAAGATCCTCACTATACACTACTGGGTGAAGATCCTTAATCTACACTGCTGGGGGTGAAGATCCTAATTATACACTACCGGATGAAGATCCTCACTTTATATTACCGTGTGATGATCCTCACTCTTCACTACCGGGTGAAGATACTCACTATACACAACAGGGTGAAGATCCTCACTATACACTTCCGGGTGAAGATTCTCACTATACACTACTGGGTGAAGATCCTCAATATACACTACTGGGGTGAAGATCCTCACTATACACTACCGGGTGAAGATCCTCAATATACACAACTGGGTGAAGATCCTCACTAAACACTGCAGGGGGAAGATCCTCATTATACACAATGGGAGTGAAGATCCTCACTGTACACTACCGAGAGAAGGTCCTCACTATACACTACCGAGAGAAGATCCTCACTATACACTACCGGGTGAAGATCCTCAATATACACTGCTGGGGGAAAGATCCTCACTATACACTATCGAGTGAGGGCCATAAATATACACTACCAGGTGAAGTTCCTCACTATACACTACCGGGAGAAGATCGTCACTATACACTACCGGGGTGAAGATTTTCACTTTACATTACCCTGTGATGATACTTATTATACATTACAGGGTGAAGATCCTAACTATACACTACTGGATGAAGATCCTCACTATACACTACCAGGTGAAGATCCTCACTAAATTTTAATGGGGTGAAGATCCTCTCTTTGCATTACCGTGTGATGATCCTTACTATGATCTACCAGGTGAAGATCCTCACTATGCACTACCAGGGATCGAATATCCTCGCTATATATTACCGGGTGAAGATCCTCACTATATATTACCGGGTGAAGATCGTCACTATACACAAAAGGGGTGAAGTTCTTCAATTTACATTACCGTGTGATGATACTTACTGTACATTACCGGGTGAAGATCCTCACTATACACTAATGGATGAAGATACTCACTATAGACTACCAGGTGAAGATCCTCACTATATACGCAACCGGGTGAAGATCCTTACTATGCTCTACAGGGGTGAAGATCTTCACTTTACATTACTGTGTGATGATCCTTACTATGATCTACCGGGTAAAGATCCTCACTATACAATATAGGGGTGAAGCTCTTCACTTTACATTTCCATGTGATGATCCTCACTATACACTACCGGGTGAAGATCCTCACTATACACTACAAGGTGAAGATCCTCACTATAACCTACTGGGTTAAGATCCTCACTATACATTACCGGGTGAATATCTCACTATTCACTATTGGGTGAAGATCCTCAATATACACTACCAGGTGAAGTTTCTAACTATACATCACCAGGTGAAGATCCTCAATATACATAACCAGGGGTGAATATCCTTTCTTCACTTCCGGGTGAAGATCCTCAATATACACTACTGGGGTGAAGATCCTCACTATACACTACCGGGTGAAGATCCTCAATATACACTTCCGGGGGAAGATCCTCACTATACACTAACGGGAGAAGATCTTCATTATACACATTGGGGGTGAAGATCCTCACAGTACACTACCGAGAGAAGATCCTAACTATACACTACCGGGTGAAGATCATCAATATACAATGCTGGGGGTGAAGATCATTACTATACACTACCGAGTGAAGATAAAACTATACACTACCAGTTGAAGATCCTCACTATACACTACTGGGTGAAGATCGTCACTTTACACTACCGGGGTGAAGATCTTCACTTTACATTACCGTGTGATGATACTTACTATACATTACTGGGTGAAGATCCTCACTCTACACTACTGGATGAAGATCCTCACTATACACTACCAGGTGAAGATCCTCACTGTACACTACCGGGTGAAGATCCTCACTCTACACAACCGGGTGAAGACCCTCACTATACACAACTGGGATGAAGATCCTCATTGTACACTACCGAGAGAAGATCCTCACTATACACTACCGGGTGAAGATCCTCACTATACACTCCCGAGTGAAGATCCTAACGGTACACTACTGGGTGAAGAACCTCACTATTTATTACCGGGTGAAGATCCTCACTATACACTACCGGGTGAAGATCTTCACTATACACTACCAGGTGAAGATCTTAACTATACACCACCGGGTGAAGATCCTCAATATATACAATCAGGGGTGAAGATCCTCAATATACACAACCAGGGGTGAATATCCTCTATCTAAACTACTGGGTGAAGATCCTCATTATACACTACTGGGTGAAGATCCTCAATATATACTACTGGGGTGAAGATCCTCACTATACACTACCGGGTGAAGATCCTCACTATACACTACCGGGTGAAGATCCTCACTATACACTATCGGGTGAAGATCCTCACTATACACTACCAGGTGAAGATCCTCAATATATACTAACGGGGTGAAGATCCACACTATACACTAACGGGTGAAGATTATCACTGTACAGTACTGGGGTGAAGATCCTCACGATACACTACCGGGGTAAAGATCCTTACTATATATTACCGGGAGATGATCTTCACTATACACTACCGGGTGAAGATCCTCACTATACACTACTGGGTGAAGATCCTCACTATACACTACAGGGTGAAGATCCTCCCTACACACTACTGGGTGAAGATCCTCACTATACAGTACCGGGTGAAGATCCTCAATATACACAACTGGGCAGAAGATCCTCCCTATACACTACCGAGAGAAGATCCTCACTATACTATACTGGGTGAAGATCCTTAATATACACTGCTGGGGGTGACGATCACCACTATACACTACCGAGTGAAGACCCTAATTATACACTACCGGATGAAGATCCTCACTTTATATTACCGTGTGATGATCCTCACTCTTCACTACCGGGTGAAGATACTCACTATACACAACAGGGTGAAGATCCTCACTATACACTTCCGGGTGAAGATTCTCACTATACACTACTGGGTGAAGATCCTCAATATATACTACTGGGGTGAAGATCCTCACTACACACTACTGGGTGAAGATCCTCACTACACACTACTGGGTGAAGATCCTCAATATACATCACCGGGTGAAGATCCTCACTAAACACTGCCGGGTGAAGATCCTCATTATACACAATGTGAGTGAAGATCCTCACTGTACACTACCGAGAGAAGATCCTCACTATACACTACCGAGAGAAGATCCTCACTATACACTACCAGGTGAAGATCCTCAATATACACTGCTGGGGGAAAGATCCTCACTATACACTATCGAGTGAGGGCCATAAATATACACTACCAGGTGAAGTTCCTCACTATACACTACCGGGAGAAGATCGTCACTATTCACTACCGGGGTGAAGATTTTCACTTTACATTACCCTGTGATGATACTTATTATACATTACAGGGTGAAGATCCTAACTATACACTGCTGGATGAAGATCCTCACTATACACTACCAGGTGATTATCCTCACTAGAAACTACTGGGTGAAGATCCCCACTGTACACTACCTGGTGAAGATTCTAATTGTACACTACAGGGGTGAAGATCCTCACCATACACTACCAGGTGAAGATCCTCAATATGCTCTACTGGGTTAAAGATTCTCACTATACACTACTGGGTGATGATCCTCACTATACACTACCGAGTGAAGAGCCTCACTATATACTACCGGGTGAAGATCCTCACTATACAATACAGGGGTGAAGATCATCACTTTACAGTGTGATGATCCTAACTATACACATGGTGAACAGGGGTGAAGATCATCACATTACAGTGTGATGATCCTAACTATACACATCCGGGTGAAGATCCTCACTATACACAACCAGGTGAAGATCCTCACTATACACTACCAGGTGAAGATCCTCAATACACACTACCGGTTGAAGATCCTCACTATACACTACCGGGATGAAGATCCTCACTAGATAATACCGGGTGATAATCCTCACTAGACACTATGGGGTGAAGATCCTCACTTTACACTACCGGGTGAAGAACCTCACTATACATTACAGGGTGAAAATCTTCACTATACACAACCGGGTGAAGATCCCCACTATACACTACCGGGTGAAGATCCTCACTATTCGCAGCTGGGGTGAAGATCCTCACTATACACTACCGGGTGAAGATCCTCAATGTACACTGTTGGGGGTGAAGATCCTTACTGTACACTA
This sequence comes from Procambarus clarkii, assembly GCF_040958095.1. Lineage (NCBI taxonomy): Eukaryota > Metazoa > Arthropoda > Malacostraca > Decapoda > Cambaridae > Procambarus > Procambarus clarkii. The sequence continues at coordinate 44,755,651 of NC_091162.1, read as the reverse complement.
CCGAGTGAAGATCCTAACTATACACTAACGAGTGAAGATCCTCACAATACACAACTGGGGTGAAGATCCTCACTATACACTACTAGGTGAAGACCCTCACTGTACACTACCGGAGGGAAGATTCTCACTATACACTACTAGGTGATGATCCTCACTATATATTACTGGGTGAAGATCCTTACTATACACTACCAGGTGAAGATGCTCACTATACACTACCGGGTTAAGATCCTCACTATACACTACGGGTTAAGATCCTCACTACACACTACTGGGGTGAAGATCCTCACTATACACTACTGGGTGAAGATCCTTACTAAACACTAACCGGGAAAGATCCTCACTATACACTACCGGTGTAAAGATCCTCACTATACAGTACCGGGTGAAGATCCTCACTATTCACCACTGGGTGAAGATCCTCAAATATTCACAACCAGGATGAAGATCTTCACTATACACTACCGGGTGAAGATCCCCACTATACACTACATGGTGAAGAGCCTCAATATACACTACCGGTGTGAAGATCCTCACTATACACTACTGGGTGATGATCCTTACTATACACTACCGAGTGAAGAACTGCACTATATACTACCGGGTAAAGATCCTCACTATACACAACTGGGGTGAAGATCCGGTGTATACACTACCAAGAGAAGATCCTCACTATACACTACTGGGTGAAGATCCTCAATATACACTGCTGAGTAGTAGATCCTCACTATACACTACCGAGTGAAGATCCTCACTATACACTACTGGGTGAAGATCCTCTCTGTACACTACAGGGTGAAGATCCTAACTATATACCACTGGGGTGAAGATCCTCACCATACACTACCAGGTGAAGATCTCCACTAAAAAATACCGGATGAAGATCCATACTATATATTACCGGGTGAAGATCCTCACTATACACTACCGGGATGAAGATCCTCACTAGATAATACCGGGTGATAATCCTCACTAGACACTATGGGGTGAAGATCCTCACTTTACACTACCGGGTGAAGAACCTCACTATACATTACAGGGTGAAAATCTTCACTATACACAACCGGGTGAAGATCCCCACTATACACTACCGGGTGAAGATCCTCACTATTCGCAGCTGGGGTGAAGATCCTCACTATACACTACCGGGTGAAGATCCTCAATGTACACTGTTGGGGGTGAAGATCCTTACTGTACACTACCAAGTGAAGATCCTAACTATACACTAACGAGTGAAGATCCTCACAATACACAACTGGGGTGAAGATCCTCACTATACACTACTAGGTGAAGACCCTCACTGTACACTACCGGAGGGAAGATTCTCACTATACACTACTAGGTGATGATCCTCACTATATATTACTGGGTGAAGATCCTTACTATACACTACCAGGTGAAGATGCTCACTATACACTACCGGGTTAAGATCCTCACTATACACTACGGGTTAAGATCCTCACTACACACTACTGGGGTGAAGATCCTCACTATACACTACTGGGTGAAGATCCTTACTAAACACTAACCGGGAAAGATCCTCACTATACACTACCGGTGTAAAGATCCTCACTATACAGTACCGGGTGAAGATCCTCACTATTCACCACTGGGTGAAGATCCTCAAATATTCACAACCAGGATGAAGATCTTCACTATACACTACCGGGTGAAGATCCCCACTATACACTACATGGTGAAGAGCCTCAATATACACTACCGGTGTGAAGATCCTCACTATACACTACTGGGTGATGATCCTTACTATACACTACCGAGTGAAGAACTGCACTATATACTACCGGGTAAAGATCCTCACTATACACAACTGGGGTGAAGATCCGGTGTATACACTACCAAGAGAAGATCCTCACTATACACTACTGGGTGAAGATCCTCAATATACACTGCTGAGTAGTAGATCCTCACTATACACTACCGAGTGAAGATCCTCACTATACACTACTGGGTGAAGATCCTCTCTGTACACTACAGGGTGAAGATCCTAACTATATACCACTGGGGTGAAGATCCTCACCATACACTACCAGGTGAAGATCTCCACTAAAAAATACCGGATGAAGATCCATACCATATATTACCGGGTGAAGATCCTCACTATACACAACCGGGTGAAGATCCTCACTATTCACTACAGGGTAAAGATCCTCATTATACACTACCGGGTGAAGATCCTTACTATACACTACCAGGTGATGATCCTCAATACACACTACCGGGTTGAAGATCCTCACTATAAACTAACAGGTGAAGATTCTCACTGTACACTATCGGGGTGAAGATCCTCAATATACACTACCGGGGTTAAGATCCTCACTATACATTAACGGGAGATGATCCTCACTATACAGTACCGGGTGAAGATCCTCACTATACACTACAGGGTGAAGATCTTCATTATTCACAATCAAGTGAAGATCCTCACTATACACTAAAGGGTGAAGATCCTCATTATACACTACCGAGTGAAGATCCACACTATACACAACTGGGGTGAAGATCCTCACTGTACACTACCGAGAGAAGATCCTAACTATACACTAGTGGATGAAGATCCTGACTATATTCTACCGGGTGAAGATCTTAACTATACACTACAAGGGTGAAGATCCTAACTTTACATTACCGTGTGTTGATCCTTACTATACACAACCAGGTGAAGGTCCTCACTATACACTACAGGATAAAGATCCTCACTATACACTACTGGGTGAAGATCCTCACTATACACAACCAGGTGAAGATCCTCTCTGTACACTACCGGGTGAAGATCCTTACTATACACTACTGGGTGAAGATCCTCACTGTACACTACCGGGTGAAGATCCTAACAATACACTACTGGGTGAAGATCCTTACCATACACGACCTGGTGAAGATCCCCACTATACACTACCGGGAAAAGTTCTTCACTATACACTACTGGGTGATGAACCTCACTATACACTACCGAGTGAAGATCGTAACCATACACTAACGGGTGAAGATCCTCACTATACACTACTGAGTGAAGGTCCTCACTATACACAACCGGGGTGAAGATCTTCACTTCACATTACTGTGTGATGATCCTTACTATACATTACCTGGTGAAGAGCCTCACTATACAATACCGGGTGAAGATCCTCACTATACACTACTGGGTGAAGATCCTCACTATACACTACTAGCTGATGATACTCACTATACACTACCAGGTGAAGATCCATACTATATACTACCGAGTGAAGATCCTACCTCTACATTTCCGAGAGAAGATCCTCACTATACACTACAGGGTGAAGATCCCTCTATACACTACTGGGTGAAGATCCTCACTATATACTACCGAGAGAAGATCCTCACTATACACTACTGGGTGAAGATCTTTAATATACACTACTAAGGTGAAGATCCTCACTATACACAAATGGGGTGAAGATCCTCAATGTACACTACTGAGAGAAGATTCTAACTATACACTACCGGGTGAAGATCCTAACTATACACTACATGGTAAAGATCCTCACTATACATTACCGTGGTGAAGATCTTCACTTTATATTTCCGTGTGATGATCCTCACTATACACAACCAGGTGAAGGTTCACACAATACACTACAGGGTGAAGATCCTCACTATACACTACTGGGTAAAGATCCTCACTATACACTACCGGGTGAAGATCCTCACTATTCACTACCGGGTGAAGATCCTTACTATACACTACATGGTGAAGATCATCACTATTCACAACGAAGTGAAGATCCTCACTACACACTACAGGGTTAAGATCCTCACTACACACTACAGGGTTAAGATCCTCACTATACACTTCTGGGTGAAGATCCTCACTATACGCTACCGGGGTGAAGATCTTCAATTTACATTACCGTGTGATGATCCTTACTTCAAATTACCTGGAAAAGATCCTCACTACACAATACCGGGTGAAGATCCTCACTATACACTACTGGGTGAAGATCTTCTCTGTACACTACAGGGTGAAGATCCTAACTATACACCATTGGGGTGAAGATCCTCACCATACACTACCAGGTGAAGATCCCCACTATACAGTACCGGGTGAAGATCCATACTATATATTACCGGGTGAAGATCCTCACTATACACAAATGGGTGAAGATCCTCGCTATACACTACAGGGTTAAGATCCTCAGTATACACTAAAGGGTAAAGATCCTCACTATACACTAATTGGTGAAGATCCTCACTATACACTACCGTGTGAAGATCCTCACCATACACTACCAGTTGAAGATCCTCAATATACACTTCTGGGGTGAAAATCCTCACTATACACTAACGGGTGAAGATTCTCACTGTACACTACCAGGGTGAAGATCCTCACTATACACTACCGGGGTAAAGATCCTCACTATATATTTCTGGGAGATGATTCTCACTAAAGAGTACCTGGTGAAAATCCTCACTATACACTACTGGGTGAAGATCCTCACTATACACTACAGGGTGAAGATCTTCACTAATCACTACCAAGTGAAGATCCTCACTATACACTACCGGGTGAAGATCCTCAATATACACTAAAGGGTGAAGATCCTCACTATACACTAACGAGTGAAGATCCACACTATACACAACTGGGTTAAAGATCCTCACTGTACACTACCGGGTGAAGATCCTCACTATACACCACCGGGGTGAAGATCTTTACTTTACATTACCGTGTGATGATCCTTACTATACACTACCGGCTGAAGATCCTCACTATACAATACTGGGTGAAGATCCTCACTGTACACTACCGGGTGAAGATCCTAACATTACACTACTAGGGTGAAGATCCTCACCATACACCCCAGGTGAAGATCTCCACTATACACTACCGGGAAAAGATCCTCAATATACACTACTAGGGAGAAGTTCTTTACTATACACTGCTGGGTGATGATCCTCACTAGACACTACCAGATGAAAATCCTCACTATATACTACCGGGTGAAGATCCTCACTATACACAACTGGGCTGAAGATCCTCAATATACACTACCGAGAGAAGATCCTCACTATACACTACTGGGTGAAGATTTTTAATATACACTACTAAGGTGAAGATCCTCACTATACACTACCGAGTGAAGATCCTAATTATACACTACCGGGTGCAGATCCTCACTTTATATTACCGTGTGATGATCCTCACCATTCACTACCGGGTGAAGATCCTCCCTATACACTACAGGGTGAAGATCCTCACTATACACTACAGGGTAAAGATCCGCACTATACATTACCGGGTGAATATCCTCACTATACACTACAGGGTGAAGATCCTCACTATACACTACAGGGTAAAGATCCTAACTATACACAACAGTGTGAATATCCTCACTATACACTACCAGGTGACGATCCTCACTATACACTACCGGGGTGAAGATCCTCACTTTATATTGCCGTGTGATGATGCTCACTATACACTACAGGGATGAAGATCCTCACTATATATTGCACTACCGGGGTGAAGATCCTCACTTTATATTGCCGTGTGATGATGCTCAATATACACTACAGGGATGAAGATCCTCACTATATATTGCCGGGTGATGATCCTAACGATACACTACCGGGTGAAGATCCTCACAATTCGCTACCGGGTGAAGATATTCACTATAGACTACCGGGGTGAAGATCTTCACTTTACATTACCATGTGATGATCCTTACTATACATTACCGGGTGAAGATCCTCACTATACACTACTGGGTGAAGATCCTCACTGTACACTACCGGGTGAAGATTCTAAGAATACACTACTGGGGTGAAGATTCTAAGAATACACTACTGGGGTGAAGATTTTCACCATACACGACATGGTGAAGATCCCCACTATACACTACTCGCTAAAGATTCCTCAATATACACTACTGGGGTGAAGTTCCTCACTATACACTACTGGGTGATGATCCTCACTATACGCTACCAGATGAAGATCCTCACTATATACTACCGGGTGAAGATCCTCACTATACACAACTGGGCTGAAGATCCTCCCTATACACTACCGAGAGAAGATCCTCACTATACACTACTGGGTGAAGATCCTTAATATACACTACTAAGGTGAACTACTACTAAGAACTACTACTACTACTACTACACTACTAAGACCCTAATTATACACTACCGGGTGAAGATCCTCACTTTATATTACCGTGTGATGATCCTCACTATTCACTACCGGTTGAAGATCCTCACCATACACTACCGGGTGAAGATCCAAAAAATACACTACCAGGGTGAAGATCCTCACTATATACTACCGAGTGAAGATCCACACTATACACAAATGGGGTGAAGATCCTCAATGTACACTACCGAGAGAAGATCCTAACTATACACTACCGGGTGAAGATCCTAACTATACACTACATGGTGAAGATCCTCACTATACACTACCGGGGTGAAGATCGTCACTTTACATTACCGTGTGATGATCCTTACTATACAGTACCTGGTGAAGATCCTCACTATACAATACAGGGTGAAAATCCTCATTATACACTACTAGGTGAAGATCCTCTCTATACACTACAGGGTGAAGATCCTAACTATACACCACTGGGGTGAAGATCCTCAGCATACACTACCAGGTGAAGATCCCCACTATACATTACCGTGTGAAGATCCTCAATATGCACTACCAGGGTGAAGATTATCACTATACACTTCTAGGTGAAGATCCTCAATATACACTACAGGGTAAAGATCCTAACTATACACAACAGTGTGAATATCCTCACTATACACTATCAGGTGAAGATCCTCACTATACACTACCGGGGTGAAGATCCTCACTTTATATTGCCGTGTGATGATGCTCACTATACACTACAGGGATGAAGATCCTCACTATATATTGCACTACCGGGGTGAAGATCCTCACTTTATATTGCCGTGTGATGATGCTCAATATACACTACAGGGATGAAGATCCTCACTATATATTGCCGGGTGATGATCCTAACGATACACTACCGGGTGAAGATCCTCACAATATGCTACCGGGTGAAGATATTCACTATAGACTACCGGGGTGAAGATCTTCACTTTACATTACCATGTGATGATCCTTACTATACATTACCGGGTGAAGATCCTCACTATACACTACTGGGTGAAGATCCTCACTGTACACTACCGGGTGAAGATTCTAAGAATACACTACTGGGGTGAAGATTCTAAGAATACACTACTGGGGTGAAGATTTTCACCATACACGACATGGTGAAGATCCCCACTATACACTACTCGCTAAAGATTCCTCAATATACACTACTGGGGTGAAGTTCCTCACTATACACTACTGGGTGATGATCCTCACTATACGCTACCAGATGAAGATCCTCACTATATACTACCGGGTGAAGATCCTCACTATACACAACTGGGCTGAAGATCCTCCCTATACACTACCGAGAGAAGATCCTCACTATACACTACTGGGTGAAGATCCTTAATATACACTACTAAGGTGAACTACTACTAAGAACTACTACTACTACTACTACACTACTAAGACCCTTATTATACACTACCGGGTGAAGATCCTCACTTTATATTACCGTGTGATGATCCTCACTATTCACTACCGGTTGAAGATCCTCACCATACACTACCGGGTGAAGATCCAAAAAATACACTACCAGGGTGAAGATCCTCACTATATACTACCGAGTGAAGATCCACACTATACACAAATGGGGTGAAGATCCTCAATGTACACTACCGAGAGAAGATCCTAACTATACACTACCGGGTGAAGATCCTAACTATACACTACATGGTGAAGATCCTCACTATACACTACCGGGGTGAAGATCTTCACTTTACATTACCGTGTGATGATCCTTACTATACAGTACCTGGTGAAGATCCTCACTATACAATACAGGGTGAAAATCCTCATTATACACTACTAGGTGAAGATCCTCTCTATACACTACAGGGTGAAGATCCTAACTATACACCACTGGGGTGAAGATCCTCAGCATACACTACCAGGTGAAGATCCCCACTATACATTACCGTGTGAAGATCCTCAATATGCACTACCAGGGTGAAGATTATCACTATACACTTCTAGGTGAAGATCCTCAATATACATTACTGGGGTGAAGATCCTTACTATACACTACAGGGTGAAGATCCTCACTATACACTACTGGTTAAAGATACTCACTATACACTACCGGGTGAAGATCCTCACTATACACTACTAGGTGAAGATCCTCAATATACACTAACGGGGTGAAGATAAACACTATACACTAACGGGTGAAGATTCTCACTGTACACTACTGGAGTGAAGATCCTCACTATACACTACCGGGGTAAAGATCCTTACTATATATTCCTGGGAGATGATCTTCACTATACACTACCGGGTGAAGATCCTCACTATACACTACCAGGTGAAGATTCTCGCTATACACTACAGAATGAAGATCTTCACTATTCACTACCAAGTGAAGATCCTCACTATACACTACAGGGTGAAGATCCTCTCTCTATACACTACTGGGAGAAGATCCTCACTATACACTACCGGGTTAAGATCCTCAATATACACTAAAAGGTGAAGATCCTCACGATACACTACCGAGTGAAGATCCACACTATAAACAACTGGGGTGAAGATCCTCACTGTACACTACAAAGAGAAGATCCTAACTATACACAACTGGGTGAAGATCCTCACTGTACACTACCGGGTGAAGATCCTCACTATACACTACTGGGGTGAAGATCTTCACTTTATATTACCGTGTGATGATCCTTACTATACACTACTGGGTGAAGATCCTCACTATACACTACTGGGTAAAAATCCTCACTGTACACTACTAGGTGAAGATCCTCAATATACACTACCGGGTTGAAGTTCCTACCAAACACTACTGGGTGATGATCCTCCCTATACACTACCGAGAGAAGATCCTCACTATACACTACTGGGTGAAGATCCTCACTGTACACTACCAGGTGAAGATCCTCACTATACACTACTGGGGTGAAGATCTTTACTTTACATTACCGTGTGATGATCCTTACTATACACTACTGGGTGAAGATCCTCACTACACACTACTGGGTAAAAATCCTCACTGTACACTACTGGGTGAAGATCCTCAATATACACTACCGGGTTGAAGTTCCTCACCAAACACTACTGGGTGATGATCCTCCCTATACACTACCGAGAGAAGATCCTCACTATACACTACTGGGTGAAGATCCTTAATATACACTTCTAAGGTGAAGATCCTCACTATACACTACCGAGTGAAGATCCTAATTATACACTACCGGGTGAAGATCCTCACTTTATATTACCATGTGATGATCCTCACTCTTCACTACCGGCTGAAGATCCACACTATACACTACAGGGTGATCATCCTCACTATACACTTCCGGGTGAAGATCCTCACTATACACTACTGGGTGAAGATCCTCACTATACACAATGGGGTGAAGATCCTCACTGTACACTACCGAGAGATCCTTACTTTACACTAGCGGGTGAAGATCCTCAATATACACTGCTGGGGGTGAAGATCCTCACTATACACTACCGAGTGAAGATCCTAATTATACACTACCGGGTGAAGATCCTGACTATACACTACCGGGTGAAGATCCTGACTATAAACTACCGGGGTGAAGATATTCACTTTACATTACCGTGTGATGAGCCTTACTATACATTACCATGTGAAGATCCTTACTATACACTATTGGGTGATAATCCTCACTGTACACTACTGGGTGAAGATCCTAACTATACACTAAAGGGATGAAGATCCTCACTATACACTACCAGGTGATGATCCTCACTATATATTTCTGGGTGAAGATTCTCACTATACACAACATGGGTGAAGTTCTTCACTATACACTACTGGGTGAAGACCCTCGCTGTACACTACCGGAGTGAAGATCCTTTCCTTACACTACTGGGTGATGATCCTCACTATACATTACCGGGCTAAGATCCTCACTATACACTACAGGGGTGAAGATCCTCACAATATACTACTGGGATGAAGATCCTCACTATATATTACCGGGTGATGATCCTCACTATACACTATTGAGAGAAGATCCTCACTATACTCTACTGGGTGAAGATCCTCAATATACACTGAGGGGTGAAGATCCTCACTACACACTACCGGGATGAAGATCTTCACTTTACATTACCGTGTGATGATCCTTACTATACATTACCGGGTGAAGATCCTCACTATACACTACTGATTGAAGATCCTCACTGTACACTACCGGGTGAAGATCCCAACAATACACTACTGGGTGATGATCCTCAATATACGCTACCGGATGAAGATCCTAACTATACACCACTGGGGTGAAGATCCTCACCATACAGTACCAGGTGAAGATCCCCACTATACAATACCGGGTGAAGATCCTCAATATGCACTACCAGGGTGACGATTATCACTACACACTACTAGGTGATGATCCTCACTATACACTACCGGGTGAAGATCCATACTATATACTACCGGGTGAAGATCCTCACTATACACTTCTTGGAAAAGATCCTGAATATATATTACTGGGGGTGAAGATCCTCACTATACACTACTGGGTGAAGATCCTCACTATACACTACAGGGTGAAGATGCTCTCTATACACTAGTGGGTAAAGATCCACACTATACACTACCGGGTGAAGATCCTCACTATACACTACCGGGTAAATATCCTCACTATACACTACCAGGTAAAGATCCTTAATATAAACTACCAGGGTGAAGATCCTCACTATACACTACCGAGGTAAAGATCCTTACTATATATTACCTGGAGAAGATCTTCACTATACACTACCGGGTGAAGATCCTAACTATACACTACCAGGTGAAGATCCTCATTATACACTACAAGTGTGAAGATCTTCACTATTCACTACCAAGTGAAGATCCTCACTATACACTACAGGGTGAAGGTCCTCTCTATACACTTCTGGGTGAAGATCCTCATTATACACTACCGGGTGAAATCCTCAATATACACTAAAGGGTGAAGATCCTCACTATATACTACCGAGTGAAGATCCACACTATACACAAATGGGGTGAAGATCCTCAATGTACACTACCGAGAGAAGATCCTAACTATACACTACCGGGTGAAGATTCTAACTATACAGTACATGGTGAAGATCCTCACTATACACTACCAGGGTGAAGATCTTCATTTTACATTACCGTGTGATGATCCTTACTATACACTACCGGGTGAAGATCCTCACTATACACTACTGGGTGAAGAAAGTCACTGTACACTACCTGCTGAAGATCCCCACTATACACTACCGGGCAAAGATCCTCAATATACACTACCGGGGTGAAGTTCCTCTATATACACTACTGGGTGATGATCCTCACTATACACTATGTCACGAATCTTATTACGATTCTGCCAATTCTCCCGAACCTCGTATTATATTATTGTTTTCTCTAAGTAAATATTGCTGTCAGTTGTATAAGATTTGTGTATATAGATACATATACATTATATATATATAACATAGATAGCTGGGTAGTGTGTGTAAGGTTGTTTTGGTGGTGGATGTCACGTGAAATTAGCCGTGTGGGCGGTTGACAATATTTGGGAATGGCCGGGGCGATTGTTAGCATATCAATTGCCTATAGTTTTATATTTATTGATTCCCATATGTGGTAGCCGTAATATTTCAAGGAATGTGAGACCGGTAATTACAACTCTTAGTTAATAATGTTGGAGTTAGGGCTGACCTTTGTAAATAGAATGTTCATAATGTTCATGCGAACGTTAATTGGTGTTTGGGTAGACGGTTAGTCGACGTTGGGCCTGCGGATCACGTCCTGGGCAGTAGAGTGGCAGCTGCGGTCGAGTGAAGTTGTGTTTAAGCTAAGTTCTTGGTTTTTGTTATTTTAAGCCCATATAAATATTAATTTATCTGGATAGACGATTTTAGTGTAATTATGGCTTACTCCAGATTCTGGTGATAGGGCTCAGGTCTCAACTAATTATTTGCATTCTATAGTATCACATGCTGATAAATATTTCTGGCTACTATTTATTTAATTGTTGTTAAGTTGTCACCCTTAGCAAAATATATTGTTCTCCCGTTTTTATACAGTGATTAATTATACCCCTAGACACCTATTGGCATGGCAGATTTTTATTTGTTCTTTACACTGAGGGGAGGAGAACATTATTTAGTCTCAAGGGTCGTGACCAGTTGAAGATCCTCACTATATACAACTGGATGAAGATCCTCACTATACACAACTGGGCTGAAAATCCTCCCTACACACTACAGAGAGAAGATCCTTACTATACACTACTGGGTGAATATCCTTAATATACGCTACTAAGGTGAAGATCCTCACTATACACTACCGAGTGAAGATCCTAATTATACACTACCTAATGAAGATCCTCACTATATTTCCGTTTGATGATCCTCACTAATCACTATTGTTTGAAGATCCTCACCATACACTACCAAGTGAAGATCCTCAAAATACACTACCAGGGTGAAGATCCTCACAATACACTACTGGGTGATGATCCTCATTATACACTACCGGATGAAGATTCTCACTATATACTACCGGGTGAAAATCCTCACTATACACAACTGGGCTGAAGATCCTTCCAATACACTACCGAGAGAAGATCCTCACTATTCACTACTGGGTGAAGATCCTTAATATACACTACTAAGGTGAAGATCCTCACTATACACTACCGAGTGAGAACCCTAACTATACACTACCGGGGTGAAGATCCTCACTATTCACTACCAGGGTAAACATCCTCACTATATATTACTGGGAGATGATCCTCACTATACATTACCGGGTGAAGATCCTCACTATACACTACTGGGTGAAGATCCTCACTATACACTACCGGGAAAAAGATCTTCACTTTACATTACCGTGTGATGATCCTTACTATACATTACCTGGTGAAGATCCTCACTAAACAATACCGGGTGAAGATCCTCACTATACACTACTAGGTGAAGATCCTCTCTGTACATTACAGGGTGAAGATCCTAACTATACACCACTAGGGTGAAGATACTCACCATACACTACCAGGTGAAGATCCCCACTATACATTACCGGGTGAAGATCCTCAATATGCACTACCAGAGTGAAGATTATCACTATACACTACTAGGTGATGAACCTCACTATACACTACTGGGTGAAGATCCATACTATATACTACCAAGTGAAGATCTTCACTATACACTTCTAGGTGAAGATCCTCAATATACAATACTGGGGTGAAGATCCTCACTATTAACAACCGGGTGAAGATCCTCACTATACACTACAGGGTGAAGATCCTCACTATACACTGCTGGTTAAAGATCCTCACTATACACTACCGGGTGAAGATCCTCACTATACACTACTGGGTGAAGATCCTCACTGTACACTACCCGGTGAAGATCCTCACTATACACTACTGGGGTGAAGATCTTTACTTTATATTACCGTGTGATGATCCTTACTATACACTACTGGGTGAAGATCCTCACTACACACTACTGGGTAAAAATCCTCACTGTACACTACTGGGCGAAGATCCTCAATATACAATACCGGGTTGAAGTTCCTCACCAAACACTACTGGGTGATGATCCTCCCTATACACTACCGAGAGAAGATCCTCACTATACACTACTGGGTGAAGATCCTTAATATACACTTCTAAGGTGAAGATCCTCACTATACACTACCGAGTGAAGATCCTAATTATACACTACCGGGTGAAGATCCTCACTTTATATTACCATGTGATGATCCTCACTCTTCACTACCGGCTGAAGATCCACACTATACACTACAGGGTGATCATCCTCACTATACACTTCCGGGTGAAGATCCTCACTATACACTACTGGGTGAAGATCCTCACTATACACAACTGGGGTGAAGATCCTCACTGTACACTACCGAGAGATCCTTACTTTACACTAGCGGGTGAAGATCCTCAATATACACTGCTGGGGGTGAAGATCCTCACTATACACTACCGAGTGAAGATCCTAATTATACACTACCGGGTGAAGATCCTGACTATACACTACCGGGTGAAGATCCTGACTATACACTACCGGGGTGAAGATATTCACTTTACATTTCCGTGTGATGAGCCTTACTATACATTACCATGTGAAGATCCTTACTATACACTATTGGGTGATAATCCTCACTGTACACTACTGGGTGAAGATCCTAACTATACACTAAAGGGATGAAGATCCTCACTATACACTACCAGGTGATGATCCTCACTATATATTTCTGGGTGAAGATTCTCACTATACACAACTTGGGTGAAGTTCTTCACTATACACTACTGGGTGAAGACCCTCGCTGTACACTACCGGAGTGAAGATCCTTTCCTTACACTACTGGGTGATGATCCTCACTATACATTACCGGGCTAAGATCCTCACTATACACTACAGGGGTGAAGATCCTCACTATATACTACTGGGATGAAGATCCTCACTATATATTACCGGGTGATGATCCTCACTATACACTATTGAGAGAAGATCCTCACTATACTCTACTGGGTGAAGATCCTCAATATACACTGAGGGGTGAAGATCCTCACTACACACTACCGGGATGAAGATCTTCACTTTACATTACCGTGTGATGATCCTTACTATACATTACCGGGTGAAGATCCTCACTATACACTACTGATTGAAGATCCTCACTGTACACTACCGGGTGAAGATCCCAACAATACACTACTGGGTGATGATCCTCAATATACGCTACCGGATGAAGATCCTAACTATACACCACTGGGGTGAAGATCCTCACCATACAGTACCAGGTGAAGATCCCCACTATACAATACCGGGTGAAGATCCTCAATATGCACTACCAGGGTGACGATTATCACTACACACTACTAGGTGATGATCCTCACTATACACTACCGGGTGAAGATCCATACTATATACTACCGGGTGAAGATCCTCACTATACACTTCTTGGAAAAGATCCTGAATATATATTACTGGGGGTGAAGATCCTCACTATACACTACTGGGTGAAGATCCTCACTATACACTACAGGGTGAAGATGCTCTCTATACACTAGTGGGTAAAGATCCACACTATACACTACCGGGTGAAGATCCTCACTATACACTACTGGGGAAATATCCTCACTATACACTACCAGGTAAAGATCCTTAATATAAACTACCAGGGTGAAGATCCTCACTATACACTACCGAGGTAAAGATCCTTACTATATATTACCTGGAGAAGATCTTCACTATACACTACCGGGTGAAGATCCTAACTATACACTACCAGGTGAAGATCCTCATTATACACTACAAGTGTGAAGATCTTCACTAATCACTACCAAGTGAAGATCCTCACTATACACTACAGGGTGAAGGTCCTCTCTATACACTTCTGGGTGAAGATCCTCATTATACACTACCGGGTGAAATCCTCAATATACACAAAAGGGTGAAGATCCTCACTATATACTACCGAGTGAAGATCCACACTATACACAAATGGGGTGAAGATCCTCAATCTACACTACCGAGAGAAGATCCTAACTATACACTACCGGGTGAAGATCCTAACTATACACTACATGGTGAAGATCCTCACTATACACTACCAGGGTGAAGATCTTCATTTTACATTACCGTGTGATGATCCTTACTATACACTACCGGGTGAAGATCCTCACTATACACTACTGGGTGAAGAAAGTCACTGTACACTACCTGCTGAAGATCCCCACTATACACTACCGGGCAAAGATCCTCAATATACACTACCGGGGTGAAGTTCCTCTCTATACACTACTGGGTGATGATCCTCACTATACACTATGTCACGAATCTTATTACGATTCTGCCAATTCTCCCGAACCTCGTATTATATTATTGTTTTCTCTAAGTAAATATTGCTGTCAGTTGTATAAGATTTGTGTATATAGATACATATACATTATATATATATAACATAGATAGCTGGGTAGTGTGTGTAAGGTTGTTTTGTTGGTGGATGTCACGTGAAATTAGCCGTGTGGGCGGTTGACAATATTTGGGAATGGCCAGGGCGATTGTTAGCATATCAATTGCCTATAGTTTTATATTTATTGATTCCCATATGTGGTAGCCGTAATATTTCAAGGAATGTGAGACCGGTAATTACAACTCTTAGTTAATAATGTTGGAGTTAGGGCTGACCTTTGTAAATAGAATGTTCATAATGTTCATGCGAACGTTAATTGGTGTTTGGGTAGACGGTTAGTCGACGTTGGGCCTGCGGATCACGTCCTGGGCAGTAGAGTGGCAGCTGCGGTCGAGTGAAGTTGTGTTTAAGCTAAGTTCTTGGTTTTTGTTATTTTAAGCCCATATAAATATTAATTTATCTGGATAGATGATTTTAGTGTAATTATGGCTTACTCCAGATTCTGGTGATAGGGCTCAGGTCTCAACTAATTACTTGCATTCTATAGTATCACATGCTGATAAATATTTCTGGCTACTATTTATTTAATTGTTGTTAAGTTGTCACCCTTAGCAAAATATATTGTTCTCCCGTTTTTATACAGTGATTAATTATACCCCTAGACACCTATTGGCATGGCAGATTTTTATTTGTTCTTTACACTGAGGGGAGAAGAACATTATTTAGTCTCAAGGGTCGTGACCAGTTGAAGATCCTCACTATATACAACTGGATGAAGATCCTCACTATACACAACTGGGCTGAAAATCCTCCCTACGCACTACAGAGAGAAGATCCTTACTATACACTACTGGGTGAATATCCTTAATATACGCTACTAAGGTGAAGATCCTCACTATACACTACCGAGTGAAGATCCTAATTATACACTACCTAATGAAGATCCTCACTATATTTTCGTTTGATGATCCTCACTAATCACTATCGTTTGAAGATCCTCACCATACACTACCAAGTGAAGATCCTCAAAATACACTACCAGGGTGAAGATCCTCACAATACACTACTGGGTGATGATCCTCATTATACACTACCGGATGAAGATTCTCACTATATACTACCGGGTGAAAATCCTCACTATACACAACTGGGCTGAAGATCCTTCCAATACACAACCGAGAGAAGATCCTCACTATTCACTACTGGGTGAAGATCCTTAATATACACTACTAAGGTGAAGATCCTCACTATACACTACCGAGTGAGAATCCTAACTATACACTACCGGGGTGAAGATCCTCACTATTCACTACCGGGGTAAAGATCCTCACTATATATTACTGGGAGATGATCCTCACAATACATTACCGGGTGAAGATCCTCACTATACACTACTGGGTTAAGATCCTCACTATACACTACCGGGAAAAAGATCTTCACTTTACATTACCGTGTGATGATCCTTACTATACATTACCTGGTGAAGATCCTCACTAAACAATACCGGGTGAAGATCCTCACTATACACTACTAGGTGAAGATCCTCTCTATACATTACAGGGTGAAGATCCTAACTATACACCACTAGGGTGAAGATACTCACCATACACTACCAGGTGAAGATCCCCACTATACATTACCGGGTGAAGATCCTCAATATGCACTACCAGAGTGAAGATTATCACTATACACTACTAGGTGATGAACCTCACTATACACTACTGGGTGAAGATCCATACTATATACTACCAAGTGAAGATCTTCACTATACACTTCTAGGTGAAGATCCTCAATATACAATACTGGGGTGAAGATCCTCACTATTAACAACCGGGTGAAGATCCTCACTATACACTACAGGGTGAAGATCCTCACTATACACTGCTGGTTAAAGATCCTCACTATACACTACCGGGTGAAGATCCTCACTATACACTACCGGGTGAAGATCCTCAATATACACTAACGGGGTGAAGATCCACACTATACACTAACGAGTGAAGATTCTCACTGTACACTAATGGGGTGAAGATCCTCACGATACACTACCGGGGTAAAGATCCTTACTATATATTACCGGGAGATGATCTTCACTATACACTACCGGGTGAAGATCCTCACTATACACTACCGGGTGAAGATCCTCACTATACACTACTGGATGTAGATCCTCACTATACACTACCGGGTGAAGATCCTCAATATACACAACTGGGCTGAAGATCCTCCCTGTACACTACCGATAGAAGATCCTCACTATACACTACTCGGTGAAGATCCTTAATATACACTGCTGGGGGTGAAGATCCTCACTATACACTACCGAGTGAAGATCCTAATTATACACTACCGGATGAAGATCCTCACTTTATATTTCCGTGTGATGATCCTCACTCTTCACTACCGGGTGAAGATACTCACTATACACAACAGGGTGAAGATCCTCACTATACACTTCCGGGTGAAGATTCTCACTATACACTACTGGGTGAAGATCCTCAATATACACTACTGGGGTGAAGATCCTCACTATACACTACCGGGTGAAGGTCCTCAATATACACAATTGGGTGAAGATCCTCACTAAACACTGCAGGGTGAAGATCCTCATTATACACAATGGGAGTGAAGATCCTCACTGTACACTACCGAGAGAAGATCCTCACTATACACTACCGAGAGAAGATCCTCACTATACACTACCGGGTGAAGATCCTCAATATACACTGCTGGGGGAAAGATCCTCACTATACACTACCGGGAGAAGATCGTCACTATACACTACCGGGGTGAAGATTTTCACTTTACATTACCCTGTGATGATACTTATTATACATTACAGGGTGAAGATCCTAACTATACACTACTGGATGAAGATCCTCACTATACACTACCAGGAGAAGATCTCACTATACACTAACTGGTTAAGATCCTCACTATACACTACCGGGTGATGATCCTCACTGTACACTACCGAGACAAGATCCTCACTATATACTCCCGGGTGAAGATCCTCAATATACACTGCTGGAGGGTGAAGATCCTACCTATACACTACCGAGTGAAGATCCTAACTATACACTACTGGGAAAAGATCCTCAATATGCACTACCGGGTGAAGATCCTCGCTATATATTACCGGGTGAAGACCCTCACTATATATTACTGGGTGAAGATCGTCACTATACACAAAAGGGGTGAAGATCTTCATTTTACATTACCGTGTGATGATACTTACTGTACATTACCGGGTGAAGATCCTCACTATACACTACTGGATGAAGATCCTCACTATAGACTACCAGGTGAAGATCCTCACTATACACGCAACCGGGTGAAGATCCTTACTATGCTCTACAGGGGTGAAGATCTTCACTTTACATTACTGTGTGATGATCCTTACTATGATCTACCGGGTAAAGATCCTCACTATACAATATAGGGGTGAAGCTCTTCACTTTACATTACCATGTGATGATCCTCACTATACACTACCGGGTGAAGATCCTCACTATACACTACAAGGTGAAGATCCTCACTATAACCTACTGGGTTAAGATCCTCACTATACATTACCGAGTGAATATCTCACTATTCACTACTGGGTGAAGATCCTCACTATACACTACCAGGTGAAGTTTCTAACTATACACCACCAGGTGAAGATCCTCAATATACATAACCAGGGGTGAATATCCTCTCTTCACTTCCGGGTGAAGATCCTCAATATACACTACTGGGGTGAAGATCCTCACTATACACTACCGGGTGAAGATCCTCAATATACACTACTGGGGGAAGATCCTCACTATACACTAACGGGAGAAGATCTTCATTATACACATTGGGGGTGAAGATCCTCACAGTACACTACCGAGAGAAGATCCTAACTATACACTACCGGGTGAAGATCATCAACATACAATGCTGTGGGTGAAGATCCTTACTATACACTACCGAGTGAAGATAAAACTATACACTACCAGTTGAAGATCCTCACTATACACTACTGGGTGAAGATCGTCACTTTACACTACCGGGGTGAAGATCTTCACTTTACATTACCGTGTGATGATACTATACATTACTGGGTGAAGATCCTCACTCTACACTACTGGATGAAGATCCTCACTATACACTACCAGGTGAAGATCCTCACTGTACACTACCGGGTGAAGATCCTCACTCTACACAACCGGGTGAAGACCCTCACTATACACAACTGGGATGAAGATCCTCATTTTACACTACCGAGAGAAGATCCTCACTATACACTACCGGGTGAAGATCCTCACTATACACTCCCGAGTGAAGATCCTAACTGTACACTACTGGGTGAAGAACCTCACTATTTATTACCGGGTGAAGATCCTCACTATACACTACCAGGTGAAGATCTTAACTATACACCACCGGGAGAAGATCCTCAATATGCACAATCAGGGGTTAAGATCCTCAATATACACAACCAGGGGTGAATATCCTCTATCTAAACTACTGGGTGAAGATCCTCATTATACACTACTGGGTGAAGATCCTCAATATATACTACTGGGGTGAAGATCTTCACTATACACTACAGGGTGAAGATCCTCACTATACACTACCGGATGAAGATCCTCACTATACACTACCGGGTGAAGATCCTCACTATACACTACCAGGTGAAGATCCTCAATATACACTAACGGGGTGAAGATCCACACTATACACTAACGGGTGAAGATTCTCACTGTACACTACTGGGGTGAAGATCCTCACGATACACTACCGGGGTAAAGATCCTTACTATATATTACCTGGAGATGATCTTCACTATACACTACCGGGTGAAGATCCTCACTATACACTAACGGGTGAAGATCCTCACTATACACTACAGGGTGAAGATCCTCCCTACACACTACTGGATGAAGATTCTCACTATACAGTACCGGGTGAAGATCCTCAATATACACAACTGGGCTGAAGATCCTCCCTATACACTACCGAGAGAAGATCCTCACTACCGGGTGAAGATCCTCAATATACACAACTGGGCTGAAGATCCTCCCTGTACACTACCGATAGAAGATCCTCACTATACACTACTCGGTGAAGATCCTTAATATACACTGCTGGGGGTGAAGATCCTCACTATACACTATCCTTACTATATATTACCGGGAGATGATCTTCACTATACACTACCGGGTGAAGATCCTCACTATACACTAACGGGTGAAGATCCTCACTATACACTACAGGGTGAAGATCCTCCCTACACACTACTGGATGAAGATTCTCACTATACAGTACCGGGTGAAGATCCTCAATATACACAACTGGGCTGAAGATCCTCCCTATACACTACCGAGAGAAGATCCTCACTACCGGGTGAAGATCCCAGTAGTGTGTAGGGAAGATCCTCCCTATACACTACCGAGAGAAGATCCTCACTATACACTACTGGGTAAAGATCCTTAATATACACTGCTGGGGGTGACGATCATCACTATACACTACCGAGTGAAGACCCTAATTATACACTACCGGATGAAGATCCTCACTTTATATTACCGTGTGATGATCCTCACTCTTCCCTACCGGGTGAAGATACTCACTATACACAACAGGGTGAAGATCCTCACTATACACTTCCGGGTGAAGATTCTCACTAAACACTACTGGGTGAAGATCCTCAATATATACTACTGGGGTGAAGATCCTCACTATACACTACTGGGTGAAGATCCTCAATATACATTACCGGGTGAAGATTCTCACTAAACACTGCCGGGTGAAGATCCTCATTATACACAATGGGAGTGAAGATCCTCACTGTACACTACCGAGAGAAGATCCTCACTATACACTACCGAGAGAAGATCCTCACTATACACTACCGGGTGAAGATCCTCAATATACACTGCTGGGGGAAAGATCCTCACTATACACCATCGAGTGAGGGCCATAAATATACACTACCAGGTGAAATTCCTCACTATACACTACCGGGAGAAGATCGTCACTATACACTACCGGGGTGAAGATTTTCACTTTACATTACCCTGTGATGATACTTGTTATACATTACAGGGTGAAGATCCTAACTATACACTACTGGATGAAGATCCTCACTATACACTACCAGGTGAAGATCCTCACTAAATTTTAATGGGGTGAAGATCCTCTCTTTACATTACCGTGTGATGATCCTTACTATGATCTACCAGGTGAAGATCCTCACTATACAATACCAGGGTGAAGCTCTTCACTTTACATTACCATGTGACGGATTCACTATACACTACCGAGTGAAGATCCTCACTATACACTACAGGGTGAAGAACCTCACTATACACTACTGGGTGAAGATCCTCACTATACACTACCGGGTGATGATCCTCACTATACACTACCGAGACAAGATCCTCACTATATACTCCCAGGTGAAGATCCTCAATATACACTGCTGGAGGGTGAAGATCCTACCTATACACTACCGAGTGAAGATCCTAACTATACACTACCGGGTGAAGATCCTCACTATACACTACCGGGTGATGATCCTTACTATACACTACCGTGGTGAAGATCTTCACTTTACATTACTGTGTGAAGATAATTACTATGATCTATCGAGTGAAGATCCTCAATATACACTACCGAGTGAAGATCCTCACTAAACAGTACCGGGTGATGATCCTCACTATATACTACTGGGGTGAAGATCTTCACTTTACATTACCCTTTGATGATCCGTACTGTTCATTAATAGAAGAAGATCCTCACTATACTCTCCCAGGTGAAGATCCTCAATATACACTACCGGGTAAAGATCTTCACTATACACTACCGGGTGAAGATTCTCACTATACACTACCAGGGTGAAGAGCCTCACCATACACTACTGGGAGAAGATCCACCACTATTCACTACCGGGTGAAGATCCTCAATGTACAATAACGGGGTGAAGATCCTCACTATACACAACCGGGTGAAGATCCTCACTATACACTAATGGGGTGAAGATCTTCACTTTACATTACCGTGTGATGATCCTTACGATGAACTATTATGAGAAGATCCTAAAGATATACCACTGGGTGAAGGTCCTCACTATACACTACTGTGTAAAGATCTCACTATACACTACCGGGTGAAGATCCTCACTATACACAACTGGGGTGAAGATCCTCACTATACACTACCAAGAGAATATCCTCACTATACACTACCAAGAGAAGATCCTCATTATATACCCGGGTGAAGATGCTCAATATACACTGCTGGGGGGTGAAGATCCTCACTATACACTACTGGGTGATGATCCTCACTATACACTACCGGGGTGAAGATCTTCACTTTACATTACCCTGTGATGATCCTTACTATACATTACCGGTTGAAGATCCTCACTATACACTACCGGGTAAAGATCATCAATATACACTAACGGGTGAAGATTCTCACTATACACAAGAGGAGGGAAGATCCTCACTATACACTACTGTGGTAAAGATCCTCACTATAAATTACCGGTAAAGATCCTCACTATACACTACTGTGGTGAAGATCCTCACTATATATTACCGGGTAAAAATCCTCACTATACACTACTTGGTGAAGATCCTCAATATACACTACATGGTGAAGGTCCTCACTATACACTACTGTGTGAAGATCTCACTATACACTACTGGGTTTAGATTCTCCCGATACACTACCGAGAGAAGATCCTCACTATATACCCGGGTGAAGATCCTCAATATACACTGCTGGGGTGAAGATCCTCACTATACACTACAGAGTGAAGATCCTAACTATACATTACCGGGTGAAGATCCTCGCTATACACTACCGGGTGATGATCCTCACTATACACTACCGGGGTGAAGATCTTCACTTTACATTACCCTGTGATGATCCTTACTATACATTACTGGGTGAAGATCCTCACAATACACTACTGGGTAAAGATTCTCACAATATATTACCGGGTAAAGATCCTCACTATACACTACCGGGTGAAGATCCTCACTATACACTACCGGGTGAAGATCCTCACTATACACTACCTAGTGAAGATCCTCAATATACATAACCAGGGGTGAATATCCTTTCTCTACACTACTGAGAGGAAGATCTTCACTTTACATTACACTGTGATGATCCTTACTATACATTACCGGGTGAAGATCCTCACTAAATTACTGGGTGAAGATCCTCACTATACACTACCGAGTGAAGATCCTCACTGTACACTACCGGATGAAGATCTTCACTTTACACAACCGAGTGAAGACCCTCACTATACACAACTGAGGTGAAGATCCCCACTGTACACTACCGAGAGAAGATCCTCACTATTCACTTCTGGGTGAAGATCCTCAATATACATTGCTGGGGATGAAGATCCTCACTATCCACTACTGAGTGAAGATCCTAACTATACACTACTGGTTGAAGATCCACACTATACACTACCGCGTGATGAGCCTCACTATACACTTCTAGGGTGAATATTTTCAATTTACATTACCCTGTGATGATCCTTACTATACATTACCAGGAGAAGATCCTGACTATACACTACCGTTTGAAGATCCTCACTAAACTACTGGGTGAGGATCCTCAATATAGACTACCGCAGTGAAGATCATCACTATATATTACCGGTTGAAGACCCTCACTATACACTACCAGGGTGAAGCTCTTCACTTTACATTACCATGTGATGATCCTCACTATACACTACAGGGTGATGATCCTCACTATACACTACAGGGTGAAGATCCTCACTATACACTACTGGGTGAAGATGCCTCACTATACATTACCGGATGAAAATCCTCACTATACACTACCGGGTGAAGATCCTCACTATACACTACCATATGAAGATCCTCAGTATACACAACTGAGGTGAAGATCCTCACTGTACACTGCCCAGAGAAGATCCTCACTATACACTAACGGGTGAAGATCCTCAATATGCACTGCTGGGCGTGAAGATCCACACTATTCACTACCGAGTGAAGATCCAAACTATACACTACTGGGTGAAGATCCTCACTGTACACTACCGGAGTGAAGATCCTCATCACACACTACCGGGTGAAGAGCCCCACTATACACTACCGGGTGAAGATCCTCAATATACACTACCGGGATGAAGATCATCACTATACACTGATCCTCATTGTATAGAGATGATCACCGATTGAAGATCCTAACTATGCACTACCTGGTGAAGATCCTCACTATACGCAACCAGGTGAAGATCCTCACTATACACTACCGGGGTGAAGATCTTCACTTTACTGTGTGATGATCCTTACTATGATCTACTGGGTGAAGATCCTAAATATACACTACCGAGTGAAGCGCCTAACTATACACTACTGGGAAAAGATCCTCAATATGCACTACCGGGTGAAGATACTCACTATACAAAGCAGGGTGAAGATCCTCACTATGCACTACCAGGGTGAAGATCCTCGCTATATATTACCGGGTGAAGATCGTCACTATACACAAAAGGGGTGAAGATCTTCAATTTGCATTACCGTGTGATGATACTTACTGTACATTACCGGGTGAAGATCCTCACTATACAGTACTGGATGAAGACCCTCACTATAGACTACCAGGTGAGGATCCTCACTATACACACAACCGGGTGAAGATCCTTACTATGCTCTACAGGGGTGAAGATCTTCACTTTACATTACTGTGTGATGATCCTTACTATGATCTACCGGGTAAAGATCCTCACTATACAATATAGGGGTGAAGCTCTTCACTTTACATTACCATGTGATGATCCTCACTATACACTACCGGGTGAAGATCCTCAATATACACTGCTGGGGGGGAAGATCCTCACTATACACTATCGAGTAAAGTCCCTAAATATACACTACCAGGTAAAGATCCTCACTCTACACTACCGGGTGAAGGTCGTCGCTATACACTACCGGGGTGAAGATCTTCACTTTACATTACCGTGTGATGATACTTACTATACATTACAGGGTGAAGATCCTCAGTATACACTACTGGATGAAGATTCTCACTATACACTACCAGGTGAAGATCCTCACTATACACTAATGGGGTGAAGATACACTCTTTACATTACCGTGTGATGATCCTTACTACGATCTGCCGGGTGAAGATCCTCACTATACAATACTGGGGTGAAGCTCTTAACTTTAAATTACCATGTGGCGGATTCACTTTACACTACCGGGTGAATATCCCCACTATACACTACAGGGTGAAGATCCTCACTATATACTACAGGGTGAAGATCGTCACTATAAGCTACCGGATGAAGATCTCAATATACACTAACGGGTTAAGATCCTCACTATTTACTACCAGGTGATGATCCTTTCTATACACTACCGTTGTGAAGATCTTCACTTTACATTACTGGGTGATGATCCTTACTATGATCTACCGAGTGAAGATCCTCAATATACACTACCGAGTGAAGATCCTCAATATACACTACCGAGTGAAGATCCTAACTATACACTACCGGGTGAAGATCCTTACTATACACTACCGAGTAAAGATCCTAACTATACACTACCGGGGTGAAGATCTTCACTTTACATTACCCTATGATAATCCTTACTGTACATTACTAGAAGAAGATCCTCACTATACCAGATGAAGATCCTCAATATACACTACTTGGTAAAGATCCTCACTATACACTACCGGGTGAAGATTCTCACCATACACAACCGGGTGAAGATCCTCACTATACATTAATTGGGTAAAGCTCTTCAATTTACATTACCATGTTATGATCCTCACTATACACTACCTGGTGAAGATCCTCACTATGCACTACAGGGTGAAGGTCCTCACTATACACTACTGTGTGAAGATCCTCACTATAAACTACCGGGTGAAGATCTCACTATACACTATCTTGATAAGATTCTCACTATACACTACCGGGTGAAGATCCTCACAATACACAACTGGGGTGAAGATCCTCACTATATACCCGGGTGAAGCTCCTCAATATACACTGCTGGGGGGTGAATAACCTCACTATACACTACCGAGTGAAGATCCTAACTATGCACTACCGGATGAAGATCCTCACTATACAGTACCGGGTGATGATGCTCACTATACACTACCGGGATGAAGATCTTCACTTTACATTACCCTGTGATGATCCTTACTATACATTACCGGGTGAAGATCCTCACTATACACTACCAGGTAAAGATCATCAATGTACACTAACGGGTGAAGATTCTCACAGTACACTAAAGGGGTGAAGATCCTCACTATACACTACCGGGGTGAAGATCCTCACTTTATATTACCGGGTAAAGATCCTCACTAAACACTACCGGGTGAAGATCCTTACTACACACTACCAGGTGAAGATCCTCACTATACACCACCTAGTGAAGTTCCTCATTATACATAACCAGGGGTGAATATCCTCTCTCTACACTACCGAGATGAAGATCTTCACTTTACATTACCGTGTGATGATGCTATACATTACCGGGTGAAGATCCTTGCTATACACTACTAGGTGAAGATCCTAACTATACACAATTGGGTGAAGATCCTCACTATACACTACCGGGTGAAGGTCCTAACTATACACAACCGGGTGAAGATCTTTACTACACTACCGGGTGAAAATACTCAATATACACTACTGGGTGATGATCCTCAGTATACACTTCCGGGTGAAGGTCCTCACTGTACACTACCGGGGTGAAGATCCTCACTATACACGACCGGGTGGAGATCCTCACTGTACACAACTGGTCGAAGATCCTCGCTATACACTACCTGGTGAAGATCCTCACTATACACTAGTGGGTGAAGTTCCTCATTATACACGACCGGTTGAAGATCCTCATTACACACTACCGGGTAAAGCTCCTCAATATACATTTCCAGGTAAAGATCTTCACTATACACTACCGCGGTGATTTTTTTTTGTAGGGATATTCCTGCACGGGCCCTAAGCCTCTGGCTGGCCCACTAAGTGGTGCTTGTTTCTCTTTTACTTGGGCGGAGTATGAGTATGTATGACTCGTAAGGTCGCTTCAGAAAGATTTTGCCATACGTGTTTAACAACTTCTTCTGCTCTGTTTAATCTAAATTGAAATCTTAATGAGTTTGTAACTGTGCACTGTGTTAGATAATGTTCCTGTGGTCTCTCGGGCATTTCTCCATAGTGCTGCCATTTCCTCTTTTCTTCCGGAACCTGTAAGCCTATTTCCCATACACATGGGTAACCAAACCTGATGCGATGTAAATGTACTTTTGTTTCTCTACTGCTCCCTTTCATCAAACTAAGTGGTTCGTAGTTGATTGAATTATTGTACCAACCCGCAGATCCTGATGTTGCAACTGCTGTGTTGTGGTCACTGTAAATCTTTTGCATTGCTCTGTTTCTACTTACTTTTTTAATCTACCGGGGAGAAGATCCTCACTATAAATTTCCGGGTGAAGATCCTCACAATTCACAACCGGGTGAAGATCCTAACTATACACTACTGGGGTGAAGATCCTCACTATACACTACCGTGTTAAGATCCTCACTATACACCACTGGGGTGAAGATCCTCACAATACACTACCGTGTGAAGATCCTCACTATACACTACCAGGTGAAGTTCCTCACTATACACTACCGGGTGAAGATCCTCACTATACACTACCAGTTGAAGATCATCATTATACACTACCGGGTGAAGATCCTTACTATGCACTACAATGTGAAGATCCTCACTATACACTACCAAGTGAAGATCCTCACTATACACTACCGGGTGAAGATCCTCAATATATACTACTGGGGTGAAGATCCTCAGTATACACTACCCTGTGAAGATCCTCACTATACACTACCAGGTGAAGATCCTTACTATACACTACCGGGTGAAGATCCTCACTATAAACTACCAGTTGAAGATCCTCATTATACACTACCGGGTAAAGATCCTCACTATACACTACCTGGTGAATATCCTCACTATGCACTACAATGTGAAGATCCTCACTATACACTACCGAGTGAAGATCCTCATTATACACTACCGGGTGAAGATCCTCACTATACACTACCGGGTGAAGATCCTCACTATACACTACCGGGTGAAGATCCTCACTATATACTACCAGGGTGAAGATCCCCACTATACATTACGGGGTGATGATCCTCACTATACACTACTGGGTGAAGATCCTCACTATACACTACCAGGTGAAGAGCCTCACTATATAGCACCAGGTGAAGATCCTCATTATACACTACCAGATGAAGATCCTCACTATACAATACCGGGTGAAGATCCTCACTATACACTACCGGGTGAAGATCGTCACTGTACACTACCAGGTGAAGATTCTCACTGTATACTACCAGATGAAGATCCTCACTATACACTACCGGGGTGAAGATCCTCACTATACACTACTGGGTGAAGATCTTCACTATACACTACCGGGTGTAGATCCTCACTATACACTGCTGGGTGAAGATCCTCACTATTCACTTCCAGGTGATGATCCTCACTATACACTACCGGGTGAAGATCCTCACTATACTCTACCGGGGTGAAGATCCTCACTTTATACTACCGTGTGAAGATCCTCACTGTTCACTACCGAGGTGAAGATCCTCATTATACACTACTGGGTAAAGATCCTCACTATTCACTACTGGGAGGAAGATCCTCACTATACATTACCGGGTGATGATCCTCACTATACACTACCTGGTGAAGATCCTCACTATACATTACTGGGTGATGATCCTCACTATACACTACCAGGTGAAGATCCTCACTATACACTACCGAGTGAAGATCCTCACTATACACTACCGGGTGAAGATCCTCACTATACACTACCGGGTGAAGATCCTCACTATACACTACTGGGGAGAAGATCCTAACTATGCATTACTTGGTGATGATCCTTACTATACTAGAGCTCTGAGGTCAGGGTAGTTTAGTACGACCGATTATTGACGTTGGCAACCCTCGTTGAAACGGGCTGTGAAAACAAGGATAAATTGAAGTATTCGAATTAAAATAGAAATTTGTCGATGCCTTCAGAGAGGATCGAACTCTCGACCTCTGGTTTACTAGACCAGCGCTCTAGCCACTGAGCTATGAAGGCCACTCTGGTATAAAGGCTAGAGTAGTGTTGTAATTCAAACGAATTGTTAGAATAATGTTCCTTTTTTTAACTTGCTGGGACACCGCGGTGCTAGGGACAACCATGCTGGGACACGGTGCAAGTTACAAAATGCTGTGACATGGTGCTAGGGACAACCATGCTGGGACACGGTGCTAGGGTTAGCTATACTGGGACACTGTGCTAAGAGCAGCCATGATGAGACATGGTGCTTGGGTCAGCCATGCTGGGAAACGGTGCTTGGGATTCCCATGCTGCGACACGGTACTAGGGAAAGCCACACTGGGACACAGAGCTAGGGACAGCCATACCAGGACACGGTGCTAGGGTGAGCCATGCTGGGACACGGTGCGAGGGTCAGCCTATGCTGGGACACTGTGCTATGGGGCAACAATGCTGGGACACGGTGCTAGGGACAACCATGCTGGGACACTGTGCTAGGGACAACCATGCAGGGAAACGGTGCTAGGGTCAGCCATGCTGGGACACGGTGCTGGGGACAACTATGCTGGGACACGGGGCTAGGGACAGCCATGCTGGGACACGGTGCTAGGAGCAGCCATCCTGGGACACCGTGTTGGGTCAGCCATGCTGGGACACTGTGCAAGAGACAGCCATGCTGGAACACGGTGCTACGGACAGCCATACTGGGACACATTGCTAGGTACAGCCATGCCAGGACACGGTGCTTGGGTGAACCATGCTGGGACACGGTGCTGGGGAACATGTGCTGGGACACGGGACTAGGCACAGCCATGCTGGGACACGGGGCTAGGATCAGCCATGCTGGGACACGGGGCTAGGGTAAGCCAATCTGGGACACGGTGCTAGGGACAGCCACGCTGGGACACGGTGCTAGGGTCAGCCATGCTGGGACAATGTGCTAGGGACAACCATGCTGGAACATGGTGTTAGGTTCAGCCATGCTGGGACACTGTGCAAGAGACAGCCATGCTGGAACACGGTGCTAGGGTCAGCCATGCTGGGACACGGTGCTGGGGAACATGTGCTGGGACACGGGGCTAGGGACAGCCATGCTGGGACACGGTGCTAGGATCAGCCATGCTGGGACACGGGGCTAGGGTAAGCCAATCTGGGACACGGTGTTAGGGACAGCCACGCTGGGACACGGTGCTAGGGTCAGCCATGCTGGGACAATGTGCTAGGGACAACCATGCTGGAACATGGTGCTAGGTTCAGCCATGCTGGGACATCGTGCTACGGTCAGCAATGCTGGGACACCGTGCAGTGGACCGCCATGCGGGGACACGGTGCTAGGGTCAGCCAATCTGGAACACTGTGCTAGGGACAGCCATGCTGTAACACGGAGCTAAGGTCAGCCATGCAGGGACACGGTGCTAGGATCAGCCATGCTGGGACACAGTGCTAGGGACAGCTATGCTGGGACACGGTGCTAGGGACAGCTATGCTGGGACACGGTGCTAGGGTCTGCCATGCTAGGACACGGTGCTAGGGTCAGCCAATCTGGGACACTGTGTTGGGGACAGCTATGCTGGGACACGGTGCTAGGAAGAGCCATGCTGGGACACGGTGATAGGGATAGCCATGCTGGGACACGGTGCTAGGGACAGCCATGCTGGGACACGGTGCTAGGGACAGCCATGCTGGGACACGGTGCTAGGGTCAGCCATCCTGGGACACGGTGCTAGGGTCAGCCAATCTGGGACACTGTTTTGGGGACAGCTATGCTGGGACACGGAGCTAGGGAGAGCCATGCTGGGACACGGTGATAGGGATAGCCATGCTGGGACACGGTGCTAGGGACAGCCATGCTGGGACACGGTGCTAGGGTCAGCCATCCTGGGACACGGTGCTAGGGACAGCCACGCTGGGACACGGAGCTCGGGACAGCCATACTGGGACACCACGGTGCTAGGGACAGCCATACTTGGACACCACGGTGCTAGGAACAGCCATACTGGGACACCACGGTGCAAGGGTGAGCCATGCTGGGACACGGTGCTAGGGTCAGCCTATACTGGGACACTGTGCTAGGGGGCAACAATGCTGGGACACGGTGCTAGGGACAGCCATGCTGGGACACTGTGCTAGGGACAACCATGCTGGGAAACGGTGCTAGGGTCAGCCATGCTGGGACACTGTGCTGGGGACAGCCATGCTGGAACACGGTGCTAGGGTCAGCCCTGCTGGGACTCGGTGCTAGGTTCAGCCATGCTGGAACATGGTGCTAGGGTCAGCCATGCTGGGACACAGTGCTAGGATCAGCCACCCTGGGACACCGTGCTAGGGTCAGCCATGCTGGGACACTGTGCTAGAGACAGCCATGCTGGAACACGGTGCTGGGGACAACTGTGCTGGGACACGGGGTAGGGACAGCCATGCTGGGACACGGTGCTAGGGTCAGCCATGCTGGGACACGGTGCTAGGATCAGCCATGCTGAAACACGGTGCTAGAGTCAGCCATGCTGGGACAATGTGCTAGGGACAACCATGCTTGAACATGGTGCTAGGTTCAGCCATGCTGGGACACCGTGCTAGGGTCAGCCATGCTGGGACACCGTGCTACAGTTAGCCATGCTGGGACACTATGTTGGGGACAGCCACGCGGGGACACGGTGCTAGGGTCAGCTAACCTGGGGCACTGTGCTAGCTTCAGCCATGCTGGAACACGGTACTAGGGTTAGCCATGCTGGGAGACGGTGCTTGGGTCAGCCATGCTGAGACACGGTGCTAGGGACAACTATGCTGGGACACGGTGCTAGGGACAGCCATGCTGGGACACGGTGCTAGGGTCAGCCATGCTAGGACACGGTGCTAGGGTCAACCAATCTGGGACACTGTGTTGGGGAAAGCTATGTTGGGACACGGTGCTAGGGATAGCCATGCTGGGACACGGTGCTAGGGACAGCCATGCTGGGACACGGTGCTAGGGACAGCCATGCTGGGACACGATGCTAGGGACAGCCATGCTGGGACACGGTGCTAGGGTCAGCCATCCTGGGACACGGTGCTAGGGACAGCCACGCTGGGACACGGGGCTAGGGACAGCCAGGCTGGGACACGGTGCTATGAGCAGCCATCCTGGGACACCGTGTTGGGTCAGCCATGCTGGGACACTGTGCAAGAGACAATCATGGTGGAACACGGTGCTACGGACAGCCATACTGGGACACATTGCTAGGTACAGCCATGCCAGGACACGGTGCTTGGGTGAACCATGCTGGGACACGGTGCTGGGGAACATGTGCTGGGACACGGGGCTAGGGACAGCCATGCTGGGACACGGTGCTAGGGTCAGCCATGCTGGGACACGGTGCTAGGTTCAGCCATGCTGGAACACGGTACTAGGGTCAGCCATGCTGGGACACGGTGCTGGGGTCAGCCATGCTGGGACAATGTGCTAGGGACAACCATGCTGGAACATGGTGCTAGGTTCAGCCATGCTGGGACACTGTGCAAGAGACAGCCATGCTGGAACACGGTGCTAGGGTCAGCCATGCTGGGACACGGTGCTGGGGAACATGTGCTGGGACACGGGGCTAGGGACAGCCATGCTGGGACACGGCGCTAGGATCAGCCATGCTGGGACACGGTGCTAGGATCAGCCAATCTGGGACACGGTGCTAGGGACAGCCACGCTGGGACACGGTGCTAGGGTCAGCCATGCTGGAACAATGTGCTAGGGACAACCACGCTGGAACAATGTGCTAGGGACAACCACGCTGGAACATGGTGCTAGGTTCAGCCATGCTGGGACATCGTGCTACAGTCAGCCATGCTGGGACACCGTGCAGTGGACCGCCATGCGGGGACACGGTGCAAGGGTCAGCCAATCTGGGACACTGTGCTAGGGACAGTCATGCTGTAACACGGAGCTAGGGTCAGCCATGCTGGGACACGGTGCTAGGATCAACCATGCTGGGACACAGTGCTAGGGACAAATATGCTGGGACACGGTGCTGGGGACAGCCATGCTGGGACACGGTGCTAGGGTCTGCCATGCTAGGACACGGTGCTAGGGTCAGCCAATCTGGGTCACTGTGTTGGGGACAACTATACTGGGACACGGTGCTAGGGAGAGCCATGCTGGGACACAGTGATAGGGATAGCCATGCTGGGACACGGTGCTAGGGACAGCCATGCTGGGACACGGTGCTAGGGACAGCCATGCTGGGACACGGTGCTAGGGTCAGCCATCCGGGGACACGGTGCTAGGGACAGCCACGCTGGGATACGGAGCTCGGGACAGCCATACTGGGACACCACGGTGCTAGGGACAGCCATACTTGGACACCACGGTGCTAGGAACACCAAGGAATTTTCTGAGCCAGCATGTCAAGGAACCCACAAGAATGAGAGGCAATGATGAACCAGCTAGACTCGACTTAATATTCACCCTGAATGAGTCAGAAATAAGGGAAGTCAAAGTTGAAGCCCCCATAGGAATGAGTGACCACAGTGTACTGACCTTTGAGTACTTGGTGGAGGTAGGGATAACCTATCCAAGGATGGGAGTGGAGGGGAAAAGACTGAATTACCGAAGAGGAAAATATGACGAGATGAGGAACTTCCTCAGGGGAATACCATGGGAAACAGAACTTAGAGACAAGAATGTGCAGGTCATGATGGATATTGTCACCCAAAAGTGCCAGGAAGCTGCAGACAGGTTTATCCCCGTCCAAAAGGAGAAAAACGAAAAACAACAGAAAAACCCATGGTTCAACCAGGAATGTAAGGTAGCGAAACAACTGAGTAAAAGAACATGGAGAAACTACAGAAATAACAGAACACCAGAGAGCAGGGAGAGATACCAGAGGGCCAGAAATGAGTACATCAGAGTGAGGAGAGAAGCAGAGAGACAGTTTGAAAATGACATCGCGAGTAAAGCCAAGACCCAACCAAAGCTGCTCCACAGCCATATCAGGAGGAAAACAGCAGTGAAGGAACAAGTGATGAAGCTGCGGAAAGGGGAGAACAGATACACAGAGAATGACAAGGAGGTGTGTGAAGAACTCAACAAGAGATTCCAGGAGGTCTTCACAATAGAACAAGGAGAAGCCCCTGCACTAAATGAGGAGGCGGCAAACCAAGCAACCTTGGAGGAATTTGACCTCACCAGTGATGAGGTCAAAAGGTGTCTGCTGGAGCTAGATGTGACAAAGGCTGTTGGGCCTGATAGAATCTCACCATGGATACTAAAGGAAGGTGCAGAAGCACTAAGTGTGCCACTCTCTATGGTGTATAACAGGTCACTGGAAACAGGAGACTTACCAGAAAGTTGGAAGACAGCTAACGTGGTCCCAATATACAAAAAGGGTGACAGGCAAGAGGCACTGAATTACAGGCCAGTTTCCTTAACTTGTATACCATGCAAGGTGCTGGAGAAGATCGTGAGGAAAAGGCTCGTAGAGCATCTGGAGGGAAATAACTTTGTAACGCACCACCAACATGGGTTCAGAGATGGTAAATCGTGCCTCACAGGTTTAATAGAATTTTATGACCAGGCAACGAAAATTAGGCAGGAAAGAGAAGGGTGGGCCGACTGCATTTTCCAGGATTGCCAAAAAGCCTTTGACACAGTACCCCATAAAAGGCTGTTAAAAAAGTTGGAGCAACAGGCAGGAGTAAAAGGGAAGGTGCTCCAGTGGATA
This sequence comes from Procambarus clarkii, assembly GCF_040958095.1. Classification (NCBI taxonomy): domain Eukaryota; kingdom Metazoa; phylum Arthropoda; class Malacostraca; order Decapoda; family Cambaridae; genus Procambarus; species Procambarus clarkii. Next base: position 44,719,773 of record NC_091162.1, on the reverse strand, counting down.
AGGGAGTACTTAGGCAACAGGAAACAGCGAGTAACGGTGAGGGGGAAGACATCAGAGTGGCGAGATGTCACCAGCGGAGTCCCACAGGGCTCAGTACTTGGACCCATCCTGTTTCTAATATATGTGAACGATCTTCCAGAGGGCATAGACTCATTCCTCTCGATGTTTGCTGATGATGCAAAAATTATGAGAAGAATCAAGACGGATGAAGATAGACAGAGACTACAGGATGACCGGGATAAACTGGAGGAAAGGTCTAGAAAATGGCTGCTGAGGTTCAACTCTGGAAAGTGTAAGGTGATGAAATTAGGCGAAGGAAGCAGGAGGCTGAACACAAGGTATCATCTGGGAGGGGAAATCCTGCAAGAATCAAATAGAGAGAAGGATCTGGGGGTTGATATCACACCGAACCTGTCCCCAGAGGCCCACATCAAAAGAATATCATCAGCGGCATATGCTAGACTGGCCAACATAAGAACTGCCTTCAGAAACTTGTGTAAGGAATCTTTCAGAACCCTGTATACCACTTATGTAAGACCAATCCTGGAGTATGCAGCTCCAGCCTGGAGTCCATACCTAGTTAAACACAAGAAAAAAGTTAGAGAAGATTCAGCGGTATGCCACCAGGCTCGTCCCGGAACTGAGAGGATTGAGCTACGAGGAAAGGCTAAAGGAGATATACCTCACATCCCTGGAAAACAGAAGAGTAAGGGGAGACATGATAACCACCTACAAAATTCTCAGGGGAATTGACAGGGTGGACAAAGACAAACTCTTCAGCACGGGTGGGACACGAATAAGGGGACACAGGTGGAAACTTAGTACCCAGATGAGCCACAGAGACGTTAGAAAGAATTTTTTCAGTGTCAGAGTAGTTAATAAATGGAATGCACTAGGAAGTGATGTGGTGGAGGCTGACTCCATACACAGTTTCAAATGTAGATATGATAGAGCCCATTAGGCTCAGGAATCTGTACACCAGTTGATTGACAGTTGAGAGGCGGGACCAAAGAGCCAAAGCTCAACCCCCGCAAGCACAATTAGGTGAGTACCACGGTGCTAGGGACAGCCATACTTGGACACCACGGTGCTAGGGATAGCCATACTGGGACACCACGGTGCAAGGGTGAGCCATGCTGGGACACGGTGCTAGGGTCAGCCTATGCTGGGACACTGTGTTAGGGGGCAACAATGCTGGGACACGGTGCTAGGGACAGCCATGCTGGGACACTGTGCTAGGGACAACCATGCTGCGAAACGGTGCTAGGGTCAGCCATGCTGGGACACTGTGCTAGGGACAGCCATGCTGGAACACGGTGCTAGGGTCAGCCCTGCTGGGACTCGGTGCTAGGTTCAGCCATGCTGGAACATGGTGCTAGGGTCAGCCATGCTGGGACACAATGTTGGGGAAAACTATGCTGGGACACGGGGCTAGGGACAGCCATGCTGGGACACGGTGCTAGGATCAGCCACCCTGGGACACCGTGCTAGGGTCAGCCATGCTGGGACACTGTGCTAGAGACAGCCATGCTGGAACACAGTGCTAGGGTCAGCCATGCTGGGACACGGTGCTAGGGACAGCCATGCTGGGACACTGTGCTAGAGACAACAACGCTGGGACACGGTGCTAGGGACAGCCAAGCTGGGGACACTGTGCTAGGGACAGTCATGCTGGGACACCCTGTTAGGGACAACCATGATGGAACACGGTGCTAGGGTCAGCTATGCTGGGACACTGTGCTAGGGACAGCCATGCTGGGACACTGTTCTTGGGAGAGTTATGCTGGGACACAGTGCTAGGGTCAGCCATGCTGGGACACAGTGCAAGGGTCAGCCATGCTGGGACACAGTGCTAAGGTCAGCCATGCTGGGACACGGTGCTAGGGACAGCCATGCTGGGACACTGTTCTAGGGACAGCCATGCTGGGACACAGTGCTAAGGTCAGCCATGCTGGGACACAGTGCAAGGGTCAGCCATGCTGGGACACAGTGCTAAGGTCAGCCATGCTGGGACACGGTGCTAGGGACAGCCATGCTGGGACACTGTTCTAGGGACACAGTGCTAAGGTCAGCCATGCTGGGACACAGTGGTAGGGAGAGCCCTGCTGGGAAACGGTACTAGGGTCAGCTATGCAGGGACACTATGCTGGGGACAGCCATCCTGGAACACAGTGCACCGGTCAGCCATGCTGGGACACAGTGCACCGGTCAGCCATGCTGGGACACGGTGCTAGGGTCAGCTTTGATGTGACACTATTCTAAGGACACCCATGCTGGGATACGGTGCTAGGGAAACCCCTTTAAATATAACTGATATCAACACGAACGCACTAAATTTTGAAAGAGAAATGGAAAAAATGCCCATGCACTCGGCCCCAGGTCCAGACTCACGGAATTCAATATTTAAGTAGAAATGCAAAGTGCCGGTAGCACAGGCACTCAGTATAGTGTGGAGGAAGAGCTTGGACATGGGGGAGATACCAGATGCACTTAAAGTAGCAGACATAGCCCCTCTACACAAGGGAGGGAGCAAAGCATTGGCAAAGAATTATAGACCAGTTGCACTAACATCGCACATCATAAAAGTATTTGAGAGAGTGATTAGGAGTCAGGTCACCAATTTCATGGAGACCAATGACCTTCACAACCCAGGCCAACATGGATTTCGAGCGGGAAGATCGTGCCTCTCACAGCTACTTGAGCACTACGACAAAGTCACTGAGGCATTAGAAGAAAAACAGAATGCTGATGTGATATACACGGACTTCGCAAAGGCTTTCGATAAATGTGACCATGGCGTGATAGCACACAAAATGAAGTCAATGGGAATAACCGGTAAAGTAGGACGCTGGATACTCAGTTTTCTGTCAAACAGGACTCAGCGAGTAACGGTCAACCATATAAAATCTAGTTCAAGTGCAGTTAAAAGCTCTGTACCTCAGGGTACAGTCCTTGCACCGCTGCTTTTCCTTATTCTCATATCAGATATAGACAAAAATACAAGTCACAGATTCGTATCATCCTTTGCAGATGACACAAATATCAGAAAGAAAATTATCTCGGCTGAAGACATTGAAAAACTTCAAGCTGATATTAATAAAGTTTTCGACTGGGCATCAGAAAATAACATGATGTTTAACAGTGATAAATTCCAGGTACTCAGGTACGGTAAAAATGAGGACCTTAAACGTAATACAGGGTATAAAACACAATCAAATGTACCCATAGTAGGAAAACAGCATGTAAAGGATTTGAGAATAATAATGTCTGACGACCTAACGTTTAAGGAGCATAATCAAGCAAATATTGCGACAGCCAGAAAAATGATAGGACGGATTACGAGAACTTACAAATCCAGGGATCCCATCACAATGGTTGTACTCTTCAAGTCACTTGTGTTGTCCCGTCTTGAGTACTGCTCAGTACTCACTTCCCCCTTCAGAGCAGGAGAGATTGCTGAAATAGAGGGAATACAGAGAACATATACGGCACGCATAGACGAGATAAAGCACCTAAATTATTGGGATCGTCTCAAAGCCCTCCAAATGTATTCACTAGAAAGGAGACGAAAGAGATATCAAATAATGTACACCTGGAAGATACTGGAGGGTCAAGTACCAAATCTATACAGTAAAATAACAACGTACTGGAGTGAACGATATGGAAGAAAATGCAGAATAGAACCAGTTAAGAGCAGAGGTGCCATAGGCACAATCAGAGAACAATGTATAAACATCAGAGGTCCACGGTTGTTCAACACCCTCCCAGCAAGCATAAGAAATATTGCCGGAACAACCGTGGACATTTTCAAGAGGAAACTAGATTTATTCCTCCAAGGAGTGCCGGACCAACCGGGCTGTGGTGGGCATGTGGCCCTGCGGGCCGCTCCAAGCAACAGCCTAGTGGATCAAACTCTCACAAGTCAAGCCTGGCCTCGGGCCGGGCTTGGGGAGTAGAAGAACTTCCAGAACCCCATCAACCAGGTATCAACCAGTTATCAACCAGTACAGCCATGCTGGGACACTGTGCTGGGGTCAGCTATGCTTGGACACTGTGCTAGGGACAACCATGCAGGGAAACGGTGCTAGGGTCAGCCATGCTGGGACACGGTGCTAGGTTCAGCCATGCTGGAACACGGTACTAGGGTCAGCCATGCTGGGACACGGTGCTGGGGTCAGCCATGCTGGGACAATGTGCTAGGGACAACCATGCTGGAACATGGTGCTAGGTTCAGCCATGCTGGGACACTGTGCAAGAGACAGCCATGCTGGAACACGGTGCTTGGGTCAGCCATGCTGGGACACGGTGCTGGGGAACATGTGCTGGGACACGGGGCTAGGGACAGCCATGCTGGGACACGGTGCTAGGATCAGCCATGCTGGGACACGGAGCTAGGGTAAGCCAATCTGGGACACGGTGCTAGGGACAGCCACGCTGGGACACGGTGCTAGGGTCAGCCATGCTGGGACAATGTGCTAGGGAAAACCATGCTGGAACATGGTGCTAGGTTCAGCCATGCTGGGACACAGTGCTAGGGACAACTATGCTGGGACACGGTGCTAGGGACAGCCATGCTGGGACACGGTGCTAGGGTCTGCCATGTTAGGACACGGTGCTAGGGTCAGCCAATCTGGGAGACTGTGTTGGGGACAGCTATGCTAGGACACGGTGCTAGGGAGAGCCATGCTGGGACACGGTGATAGGGATAGCCATGCTGGGACACGGTGCTAGGGACAGCCATGCTGGGACTCGGTGCTAGGGACAGCCATGCTGGGACACGGTGCTAGGGTCAGCCATCCTGGGACACGGTGCTAGGGACAGCCACGCTGGGACACGGAGCTCAGGACAGCCATACTGGGACACCACGGTGCTAGGGACAGCCATACTTGGATACCACGGTGGTAGGAACAGCCATACTGGGACACCACGGTGCTAGGGACAGCCATACTTGGACACCACGGTGCTAGGGATAGCCATACTGGGTCACCACGGTGCAAGGGTGAGCCATGCTGGGACACGGTGCTAGGGTCAGCCTATGCTGGGACACTGTGCTAGGGGGCAACAATGCTGGGACAGGGTGCTAGGGACAGCCATGCTGGGACACTGTGCTAGGGACAACCATGCTGGGAAACGGTGCTAGGGTCAGCCATGCTGGGACACTGTGCTGGGGACAGCCATGCTGGAACACGGTGCTAGGGTCAGCCCTGCTGGGACTCGGTGCTAGGTTCAGCCATACTGGAACATGGTGCTAGGGTCAGCCATGCTGGGACACAATGTTGGGGAAAACTATGCTGGGACACGGGGCTAGGGACAGCCATGCTGGGACACGGTGCTAGAATCAGCCACCCTGGGACACCGTGCTAGGGTCAGCCATACTGGGACACTGTGCTAGAGACAGCCATGCTGGAACACGGTGCTAGCGTCAGCCATGCTGGGACACGGTGCTAGAGTTAGCCATCCTGGGACACCACAGTGCTAGGGTTAGCCATCCTGGGACACCACGGTGCTTGGGACAGCCAAGCTAGGGACACTGTGCTAGGGACAGTCATGCTGGGACACCGTGTTAGGGACAACCATGCTAGGACACGGTGCTAGGGTCAGCTATGCTGGGACACGGTGCTAGGGACAGCCATGATGGGACACTGTTCTAGGGACAGTTATGCTGGGACACAGTGCTAGGTTCAGCCATGCTGGGACACAGTGCTAAGGTCAGCCATGCTGGGACACGGTGCTAGGGACAGCCATGCTGGGACACTGTTCTAGGGACAGCCATGCTGGGACACAGTGCTAAGGTCAACCATGCTGGGACACAGTGCTAGGGTCAGCCATGCTGGGACACAGTGCTAAGGTCAGCCATGCTGGGACACGGTGCTAGAGACAGCCATGCTGGGACACTGTTCTAGGGACAGCTATGCTGGGACACAGTGCTAAGGTCAGCCATGCTGGGACACAGTGGTAGGGAGAGCCCTGCTGGGAAACGGTACTAGGGTCAGCTATGCAGGGACACTATGCTGGGGACAGCCATCCTGGGACACAGTGCACCGGTCAGCCATGCTGGGACACAGTGCACCGGTCAACCATGCTGGGACACGGTGCTAGGGTCAGCTTTGATGTGACACTATTCTAAGGACACCCATGCTGGGATACGGTGCTAGGGAAACCCCTTTAAATATAACTGATATCAACACGAACGCACTAAATTTTGAAAGAGAAATTGAAAAATTGCCCATGCACTCGGCCCCAGGTCCAGACTCACGGAATTCAATATTTAAGTAGAAATGCAAAGTGCCGGTAGCACAGACACTCAGTATAGTGTGGAGGAAGAGCTTGGACATGGGGGAGATACCAGATGCACTTAAAGTAGCAGACATAGCCCCTCTACACAAGGGAGGGAGCAAAGCATTGGCAAAGAATTATAGACCAGTTGCACTAACATCGCACATCATAAAAGTATTTGAGAGAGTGATTAGGAGTCAGGTCACCAATTTCATGGAGACCAATGACCTTCACAACCCAGGCCAACATGGATTTCGAGCGGGAAGATCGTGCCTCTCACAGCTACTTGAGCACTACGACAAAGTCACTGAGGCATTAGAAGAAAAACAGAATGCTGATGTGATATACACGGACTTCGCAAAGGCTTTCGATAAATGTGACCATGGCGTGATAGCACACAAAATGAAGTCAATGGGAATAACCGGTAAAGTAGGACGCTGGATACTCAGTTTTCTGTCAAACAGGACTCAGCGAGTAACGGTCAACCATATAAAATCTAGTTCAAGTGCAGTTAAAAGCTCTGTACCTCAGGGTACATTCCTTGCACCGCTGCTTTTCCTTATTCTCATATCAGATATAGACAAAAATACAAGTCACAGATTCGTATCATCCTTTGCAGATGACACAAATATCAGAAAGAAAATTATCTCGGCTGAAGACATTGAAAAACTTCAAGCTGATATTAAGAAGAAATATTGCCGGAACAACCGTGGACATTTTCAAGAGGAAACTAGATTTATTCCTCCAAGGAGTGCCGGACCAACCGGGCTGTGGTGGGTATATGGCCCTGCGGGCCGCTCCAAGCAACAGCCTAGTGGATCAAACTCTCACAAGTCAAGCCTGGCCTCGGGCCGGGCTTGGGGAGTAGAAGAACTCCCAGAACCCCATCAACCAGGTATCAACCAGTTATCAACCAGGACAGCCATGCTGGGACACTGTGCTGGGGTCAGCTATGCTTGGACACTGTGCTAGGGACAACCATGCTGGAACATGGTGCCAGGGTCAGCCATGCTGGAACACGGTGCTAGGGTCAGCCATGCTGGGACACTGTGCTACGGAAAACAATGCTTGAACACGGTGCTAGGGTCAGCCATGCTGGGGACACGGTGCTAGGGTCAGCCATTCTGGGACACGGTCCTATGGACAGCCATGCTGGGACACAGTGCTAGGGTCAGACAATCTGGGACTCTGTGCACCGGACAGCTGTGCTGGGACACGGTGCTAGGGACAGACATACTGGGACACTGTACTAAGGACAACCATGCCGGGACACGGTGCTAGGGTCAGCCATGCTGGGACACAGTGCTAGGGTCAGTCATGCTGGGACACCACTGTGCTAGGAACAGACATGCTGGGACACTGTGCTAGGGACAATCATGCTGGAACACGGTGCCAGGGACAGCCATGCTGGAACACGGTGCTAGGATCAGCCATGCTTGGACACGGTGTTAGGGACAACCATGCTGGGACACGGTGCTAGGGTCAGCCATGCTGGGACACAGTGCTAGGGTCAGCCATGCTGGGACGCAGTGCTAGGGTCAGCCATGCTGGGACACGGTGCTAGGGTCAGCCATGCTGGGACACAGTGCTAGGGTCAGCCATGCTGGGACACAGTGCTAGGGTCAGCCTTGCTGGGACGCAGTGCTAGTGACAGCCTTGCTGGGAAACTTTGCTAGGGTCAGTAACGCTGGGACACTTTGCTGAGGATAGCCATACTGGGACACGGTGTTAGGGTCAGCCATGCTGGGACACTGTGCTGGAGTCAGCTATGCTAGGACACGGTGCTAGGGTTAGCTATGCTGGGACACGGTGTTAGGGACAGCCATGCTGGGAAACGGTGTTACGGACAGCGGGAAGAGAAGGGAAGAACGTGGACCACCACGTGGGAGGACCTCTGACGGGGACGTCAACAATTAAGGCGGACACCACTTCATAAATCACCTAATTGTGCTGTGGGATGCTTACTCGGAGGTGAGTGCCTCTCAAAGTCAGTCATAGAAGGTGTACAGTGTTTTTTTATATAGTAATTAGCTTTCAACTGAAGCTAAAATACAAAAAAGTAGCTCGAGAGCCTCAGCTTGGTACTAGTTTCTGATACCTGTATGCTACATTACACCGCCACTGACTAGCCCCACCCCCCCTCCCCCTCACCATAACAAGCCAATGTAAATACACACACACGCACAAACCAGCCTACTGCCAACCTCACCCCTCACCCCTGGGACTGACCTGCCATCCCTCACCCACCTGATTGTCCTCCTTCCTCTCTCCCTCGCTCTGCCTATTTCCCTCTCTTCCTCTCTCCCTCGCTCTCCCTCTCCCTCGCTCTCCCTCACTCCCTTTCACTCCCCTTCACTCCCCTTCTCCCTTTCACTCCCTCTCCCTCCCTCCCTCCACCAGTTAACCCCACCCTCCACCGTGCCACCCCCACAATAAACACACACACACACACACACACACACACACACACACACACACACACACACACACACACACACACACACACACACACACGTCAAGCAGCATGGTAAGACAACAGAATGAAGCTGGAGGAGAGGGACTGGACGAGCCAAACATGGAGATGATTGCTAAGGCATGGAAGGAAGTCAGTGGGGAATTGAAGGACCTGAGGGAAACTATGTGTAAGCTGCAGATAGAACTAAGTGCAGCGCAAGCGGAGATAAAAAGCCTAAAAACAGGCCCTCATCAGACTCTGGCTGAGGGGACCAACCCCCAGGTACCAGGAGATGTAGCAATGGTAGGGACCCCTACAATTGGCCCAACCTTTGCTGAAATGCTGAAGAGCCCAGGAGCAATGTCCACAGTCTAGGAAGTTGTAATGAAAGCAGTAACCTCACAGGAGGCAGCTAAATGCACAAGCCAGCTAATGGAAAGGAAAAGAGCTGTAGTAGTGGTAGGTGCGAAGGAACAAGAAGGCTCCACAAGGGAGGAATCGAAGACTAAAGACAAAGCTGCAGTGGCAGGGATATTAAAGGAGATAGGAATGGAAGGGGCGGAACGAGACATAGAACTGTTTTTCCGGATTGGCCAGTACAACAGAGACAAAAAGATTGATCAAGGTAGTATTCAAGAGCGAGGATATCAAAGAGGACATCCTAGTAAAGAAGAGCAAACTGAGGTATGCAAGGAACTACAAGGAGGTATATGTTCAGAGGGACATGACCAGAGACGAGATAGTAAGGGCAGCAGATGCAAGGAAAAGGCGCAAGGAGAAGGAAGGGAGCCAGGGATCCTCAGCCTCCACCCCAACAATCCCAGAGGGGAGTTGGGAACCCCAATCCAGCAACCCAGGAACCCCAGGGGGGAATGCAACACCCCAGCCCACCACCCAATAGGGCCCCCCTATCCCCCAGCACAAACCCTTCCTTGTCCCTGGACAATGCCCATCAATGAAATGTACAATGAAACCCAAATCCTCCCCCCTCCCCTTACCCCAAGTATCCCCTGCTTTCCCAGCCCCTGGTCTTCTTCCTGTCCCAAGCAGGCCTGAGCAAGACCTAAGCCCTGTATCCCCCACTCCACCTCCCCCCAAACCCCTGTCAACGACACCGCAGGAGGGCGTGCCCTTTCCCCAAGCAATCACTGCCCCCCTCACCCCCAGGAATTCTTCCTGCTCCAAGCAGGCCTGAGGAAGGCCTAAGCCCACCATCCCCCCACTCCACCTCCCCCTGAACCCCTGGCAGCTACCTCACAGGAGGATGAGCCTACCCAGGTAGCAATGACCATGGAACAACTTCCTACACTTGTGGAGAGTGAGGGTGAAATTGGATATAAGAACGTGAGCTTCAAGGTAATGTACTCAAACATTGATGGGATTACCAATAAAGCAAGTGAACTGGCAGAAAGAGCGCAAGAAGAAAACCCTGATGTAATAGGACTTACGTAAACAAAATTGTCAGGAGTCATAACAGATGCTGTGTTTCCAAAGGAAACACATTATCCTTACTACTCTCTTTCCTTACTACTATAGAGTAAGGAAAGAGAGGGAAGGGAGAGGAGGTGGAGGAGTGGCCCTGCTGATAATGAAGGACTGGAGTTTTGATGAGATGGAAATTCAGGGCTGTGACGGATTCAGAGATTACATAACAGGATCTATAACAATGGGTGGACCAAAGATAATAGTGGCAGTCATTTACAACCCTCCCCTAAATGACAGAAGACCTAGACAGGAGTTTGATAGGAACAACATGGCAACCATTAATATAATAGAAAGAACAGCTTCAGTTGCCTGCAGGAATGGCTCAAGACTCTTAATCATAGGGGATTTCAACCATGGAAAGATAGACTGGGAGAATGGGGACCCACATGGAGGTGCAGATACGTGGAGAGCTAAACTCTTGGAAGTGGCAACAAGGAATTTTCTGAGCCAGCATGTCAAGGAACCCACAAGAGTGAGAGGCAATGATGAACCAGCTAGACTCGACTTGATATTCACCCTGAATGAGTCGGAAATAAGGGAAGTCAAAGTTGAAGCCCCCATAGGAATGAGTGACCACAGTGTACTGACCTTTGAGTACTTGGTGGAGGTAGGGATAACCTATCCAACCATGGGATCAGAGGGGAAAAAGACTGAATTACTGAAGAGGAAAATATGACGAGATGAGGAACTTCCTCAGGGGAATACCATGGGAAACTGAACTTAGAGACAAGAATGTGTAGGTCATGATGGATTTTGTCACCCAGAAGTGCCAGGAAGCTGTAGACAGGTTTATCCCCATCCAAAAGGAGAAAAACGAAAAACAACAGAAAAACCCATGGTTCAACCAGGAAAGCAAGGTAGCGAAACAACTGAGTAAAAGAACATGGAGAAACTACAGACATAACAGAACAGCAGAGAGCAGGGAGAGATACCAGAGGGCCAGAAATGATTACCTCAGAGTGAGGAGGGAAGCAGAGAGACAATTTGAATATGACATCGCGAGTAAAGCCAAGACCCAACCAAAGCTGCTCCACAGCCACATCAGGAGGAAAACAGCAGTGAAGGAACAAGTGATGAAGCTGCGAAAAGGGGAGAACAGATACACAGAGAATGACAAGGAAGTGTGTGAAGAACTCGACAAGAGATTCCAGGAGGACTTCACAATAGAACAAGGAGAAACCCCTGCACTAAGTGAGGAGGCGGCAAACCAAACTACCTTGAAGGAATTTGACCTCACCAGTGATGAGGTCAAAAGGTGTCTGCTGGAGCTAGATGTGACAAAGGCTGTTGGGCCTGACAGAATCTCACCATGGATGCTAAAGGAAGGCGCAGAAGCACTAAGTGTGCCACTCTATATGGTGTATAACAGGTCACTGGAAACAGGAGACTTACCAGAACGTTGGAAGACAGCTAACGTGGTCCCAATATACAAGAAGGGTGACAGGCAAGAGGCACTGAACTACAGGCCAGTTCCCTTAACTTGTATACAATGCAAGGTAATGGAGAAGATCGTGAGGAAAAGGCTCGTAGAGCATCTGGAGGGAAATAACTTTGTAACGACCCACCAACATGGGTTCAGGGATGGAAAATCGTGCCTCACAGGTTTAATAGAATTTTATGACCAGGCAACAAAAATTATGCAGGAAAGAGAAGGGTGGGCCAAATGCATTTTCCTGGACTGTCAAAAAGCCTTTGACACAGTACCCCATAAAAGGCTGTTAAAAAAGTTGGAGCAACAGGCAGGAGTAAATGGGAAGGTGCTGCAGTGGATAAGGGAGTACTTAAGCAACAGGAAACACCGAGTAATAGTGAGGGGGAGACATCAGAGTGGCGAGATGTTACCAGTGGAGTCCCACTGGGCTCAGTACTTGGACACATCCTGTTGCTAATATATGTAAACGATCTTCCGGAGGGTATAGACTCATTACTCTCAATGTTCGCTGATGATGCAAAAATTATGAGAAGAATCAAGACGGATGAAGATAGACAGACACTACAGGATGACCTGGATAAACTGGAGGAATGTTCTAGAAAATGGCTGTTAAAGTTCAACTCAGGAAAGTGTAAGGTGATGAAATTAGGCGAAAGGAGCAGGAGGCTGAACACAAGGTATCATCTGGGAGGTGAAATCCTGCAAGAGTCAAATAGAGAGAAAGATTTGGGGGGTTGATATCACACCGAACCTGTCCCAAGAGGCCCACATCAAAAGAATATCATCAGCGGCATATGCTTGACTGGCCAACATAAGAACTGCCTTTAGAAACTTGTGTAAGGAATCTTTCTGAACCCTGTATACCGCTTATGTAAGACCAATCCTGGAGTATGCAGCTCCAGCCTGGAGCCCATACCTAGTTAAACACAAGACAAAGCTAGAGAAGATTCAGCGGTATGCCACCAGGCTAGTCCCGGAACTGAGAGGAATGAGCTACGAGGATAGGCTAAAGGAGCTGAACCTCGCATCTCTGGAAAACAGAAGAGTAAGGGGAGATAACCCCTTATAACCACCTAGAAAATTTTCACGGACACGGTGCTGGGAACAGCCATTCTCGGACACTGTGCTAGTAACAAGAATGCTGGGACTCTGCGCTACTGTCAGCCATGCTGGGACACGGTGCTAGGGTCAGCCAAGCTGGGACACGGTGCTACGGTCAGCCATGCTGGGACACGGAGCTTGGGACAACCATGCTGGGACACGGTGCTAGGGACAACCATGCTGGGACACGGTGCTAGGGACAGTCATGCGGGGACGCGGTGCTAGGGACAACTATGATGGGACACTGTGCTAGGGACAACTAGGCTGGGACACGGTGCTAGGGACAACTATGCTGGGACACGGTGCTAGGGATCCCGAGGCCCCGACACAGTATCGGGGCCTCGTAAACTGGTGGATAGCGCGCAGGACTCGTAATTCTGTGGCGCGGGTTCGATTCCCGCACGAGGCAGAAACAAATGGGCAAAGATTCTTTCACCCTGAATGCCCCTGTTACCTAGCAGTAAATAGGTACCTGGGAGTTAGTCAACTGTCACAGGCTGCTTCCTGGGGGTGGAGGCCTGGTCGAGGACCGGGCCGCGGGGACACTATAACCCCGAAATCATCTCAAGATAGGGTCAGCCATGCTGGGACACTGTGCTAGGGACAACTATGATGGGACACTGTGCTAGGGACAACTATGATGGGACACTGTGCTAGGGACAACTATGCTGGGACACGGTGCTAGGGTCAGCCATGCTGGGACACTGTGCTAGGGACAACTATGCTGGGACACGGTGCAAGGGACATCCATGCTGGGACACGGTGCTAGGGACAACCAAGCTGGGACATGGTGCTAGATTCAGCCTTGCTAGGACACTGTGTTAGGGACAACCATGCTGGGACACGATGCTAGAGTCAGCCATGTTGAAACACTGTGCTAGGGACAACCATGTTGGGACACGGTGCTAGGGTTAGCTATGCTGGGACACTGTGCTGTGGACAGCCATGCTGGAACATGGTGTTAGGGTCAGCCATGCTGGGACGCAGTGCTAGAGACAGCAATGCCTGGACACGGTGCTAGGGGCAGCCAATCTGAAACACAGTGCAGCGGACACCCATGCTGGGAACCACGGTTCTAGGGACAGCCTTGCTGGGACACTGTGTTAGGGACAACAATGCTGGGACACGTTGCTAGGGTCAACCATGCTAGGACACGGTGCTACGGACAACAATGCTGGGAAACGGTGCTAGGGTCAGTCATGCTGGGACACTGTGCTGGGGTCATCTATGCTGGGACACTGTGCTAGGACCTATAATGCTGGAACATGGTGCTAGGGTAAGCCATGCTGAGACACGGTGCTTGGGTCAGTAATGTTGGGACACTGTGCTAGGGACAGCCATGCTTGGACACGGTGTTAGGGTCAGCCATGCTGGGTCACTGCGCTAGGGTCAGCAATGCTGGAACACGGTGCTAGGGTCAGCAATGCTGGAACACGGTGCTAAGGTCAGCCATGCTGGGACACGTTGCTACGGTCAGCCATGCTGGGACAAGGTGCTTGGGACAACCATGCTAGGACACAGTGCTAGGGACAGTCATGATGGGATACGGTGCTAGAGTCAGCCATGCTGGGACACTGTGCTAGGGTCAACTATGCGGTGACACTGTGCTAGGGACAACTATGCTGGGACACGGTGCTAGTGTAACACGGGTCTCGTTCTTTCTCTTATTTAATCCACTTTTACCTGCACCCTGTTCTTAATCATTATTCACTTCTCAAACCAAGGGACCCCCAGAGCTATACTTCAGCCGACCACATGCCACGTGGTCTTATGCCGTTGACCGACTTAAGATTCTACAACCTTATGACGTGAAACAGACTTCTAGCAAAACTCTAGAATCGCCTTGCGCTGCCACCACCAGACCATTACCACGGAGCAATGACCGAGGTCTGCATCGGTCATGCTAATCAATAAACCTTGGGGCTTGATCCCCACTAGTAATATATGAAATTGGATTTACGGTAAGTGTGGAATTAATTAAAATTAAAGTGATAATGAATTCTGATTCGGTGTTAGAATCGGCGCCCAACTCAACTCCGCCTCTTAGTCTACCTACGTGGTACGGGACAATATAAATAAATGTCATAAAATGGAAATTAATAAAAAGACAATTTACTAGCTAAAGGGTTGATTCAAAACTAAACAAAATCTAGAAATCAAAGCACTCCCTGGCTTAACACTTCCTACATGAACCGGCAATGAGTTGAACTAATTCCCTATACCAAACTCTTACAGCAACTCTACCTTGAGGCGACCAGCTAGATGTTAGTGCTAGATCTTGGGGCCAATGATTAAGGCCACCTGCCCGGGCCGCTCCTGGAACCACACTGTCCTTCCCACATGGTCCTCTACCCAGAAGCCCAGATCGGGATTCTTCCGCCTAGTTTACTAAGTTACTAGCAAGGCTTAAGTTTAACAACTAATCTCTGTTGTACTGAACGACCCAGATTGGTTGAATTCTTTTAACTGAAGTTAATTACACAGGCATCTAGGGAAGAGCTATTTCCGTTTACGAAATGGCTATTTGACCTTTGAGAAAATACCAAAAATATGGTGCTTTGGTGACCCTTGTGACCTCAGGTCGGAATAATTCATTATACGAAATTGTGAACAAAGGCCTTGTTATTTTCACCGCCAAGCCTCCCCCCCCCCCCCGGGGATTCGACCTTGTGCTTGGGGTCAGGTCTCTACCCGTGGTTTCTAGAACCTTCTGAATCATATCTACAACAGCTAGTTTGTTACTCTAGGGTCAGCTATGCTGGGACTCTGTGCTAGGGATACCTATGCTGGAACACGGTGCTAGGGACAACTATGCTGGGACATGATGCTAGGTTCAGTTATGCTGGGACACTGTGCTAGGGACAACCACGCTGGGAAACGGTGCTAGAGTCAGCTATGCTGGGACACTGTGCTAGGGACAGCCATGCTGGGACACGGTGCTAGGTTCAGTTATGCTGGGAGACTGTGCTAGGGACAACCACGCTGGGAAACGGTGCTAGAGTCAACTATGCTGGGACACTGTGCTGGGGACCGCCATGTTAGGACACGGTGCTACGGTCAGCCACGCTGGGACACGGTGCTAGGGTCAGCAATGCTGGGACACTGTTTTAGGGTCATCAATGCTTGGACACGGTGCTGGGAACAGCCATTCTCGGACACTGTGCTAGTAACAAGCATGCTGGGACTCTGCGCTAGGGTCAGCCATGCTGGGACACGGTGATAGTGTCAGCCAAACTGGGACACGGTGCTAGGTTCAGTTATGCTGGGACACATTGCTAGGGTCAGCTATGCTAGGACACGGTGTTAGGGTCAGCCATGCTTAGACACGGTGCTAGGGTCAGCCATGCTGGGACACAGTGCTAGGGTCAGCAATGCTGGGACGTGGTGCTATTGTAAGCCATGCTGGGACTCTGTGGTGGAGACAGCCTTGCTGGGAAACTTTGCTAGGGTCAGTAATGCTGGGACACTGTGCTGGGGACCGCCATGTTAGGACACGGTGCTACGGTCAGCCATGCTGGGACATGGTGTTAGGGACAGCAATGCTGGGAAACGGTGTTAGAGACAACTATGCTGGGACACGGTGTTAGGGGTCAGCAATGTTGGGACACTGTTTTAGGGGTCATGAATGCTTGGATACGGTGCTGGGAACAGCCATTCTTGGACACTGTGTTAGTAACAAGCATGCTGGGACTCTGCGCTTGGGTCAGCCATGCTGGGACACGGTGATAGGGTCAGCCAAGCTGGGACACGGTGCTACGGTCAGCCATGCTGGGACACGGTGCTTGGGACAACCATGCTCGGACACGGTGCTAAGGACAACCAGGCTGGGACACGGTGCTAGGGACAGTCATGCTGGGACGCGGTGCTAGGGTCTGCCATGCTGGGACACTGTGCTAGGGACCACTATGATGGGACACTGTACTAGGGAAAACTATGCGTGGACACGGTGCTAGGGTCAGCCATGCTGGGACACTGTGCTAGGAACAACTATGCTGGGACACGGTGCAAGGGACAACCAAGCTGGGACACGGTGCTAGATTCAGACATTCTGGGACACTGTGTTAGGGACAAACATGCTGGGACACGGTGCTAGAGTCAGTCATGCTGGGACACTGTGCTAGGGTTAGCTATGCTGGGACACTGTGCTGTGGACAGCCATGCTGGGACACGGTGCTAGGGACAACTATGCTGAGACACGGTGCAAGGATCAACCATGCTGGGACACGGTGCTAGGGACAGCAATGCCTGGACACGGTGCCAAGGTCAGCCAATCTGAAACACAGTGCTGCGGACACCCATGCTGGGACACCACGGTTCTAGGGACAGCCTTGCTGGGACACTGTGTTAGGGACAACAATGCTAGTACATGTTGCTAGGGTCAGCCATGCTGGGACACGGTGCTTGGGACAACAATCCTGGGAAACGGTTCTAAGGTCAGCCATGCTAGGACACTGTGCTGGGGTCATCCACGCTGGGACACTGTGCTAGGACTAACAATGCTGGAACATGGTGCTACGGTAAGCCATGCTGGGATACGGTGCTAGGGACAGCTATGTTGGATCACGGAGCTAGGGTCAGACATACTGGGACACTATGGTGGAGACAGCCTTGCTGGGATACTTTTTTAGGGTCAGCCATGCTGGGACACGGTGTTAGGGTCAGCCATGCTGGGACACTGTGCTGGGGTCAGCCATGCTGGGACAAGGTGCTAGGGTCAGCTTTGATGTGACACTATTCTAAGGACACCCATGCTGGGACACGGTACTAGGGTCAGCCATGCTGGGACACGGTACTAGGGTCAGCCATGCTGAGACACTGTTTTAGTGTCAGCCATGCTGGGACACTGCGCTAGGGTCAGCAATGCTGGAACACGGTGCTAGGGTCAGCAATGCTGGAACACGGTGCTAGGGTCAGCCATGCTGGGACACGTTGCTACGGTCAGCCATGCTGGGACAAGGTCCTTGGGACAACCATGCTAGGACACGGTGCTAGGGACAGTCATGATGGGATACGGTGCTAGAGTCAGCCATGCTGGGACACTGGGCTAGGGTCAACTATGCGGTGACACTGTGCTAGGGACAACTATGCTGGGACACGGTGCTAGTGTAACACGGGTCTCGTTCTTTCTCTTATTTAATCCACTTTTACCTGCACCCTGTTCTTAATCCTTATTCACTTCTCAAACCAAGGGACCCCCAGAGCTATACTTGAGCCGACCACATGCCACGTGGTCTTATGCCGTTGACCGACTTAAGATTCTACAACCTTATGACGTGAAACAGACTTCTAGCAAAACTCTAGAATCGCCTTGCGCTGCCACCACCAGACCATTACCACGGAGCAATGACCGAGGTCTGCATCGGTCATGCTAATCAATAAACCTTGGGGCTTGATCTCCACTAGTAATATATGAAATTGGATTTACGGTAAGTGTGGAATTAATTAAAATCAAAGTGATAATGAATTCTGATTCGGTGTTAGAATCGGCGCCCAACTCAACTCCGCCTCTTAGTCTACCTACGTGGTACGGGACAATATAAATAAATGTCATAAAATGGAAATTAATAAAAAGACAATTTACTAGCTAAAGGGTTGATTCAAAACTAAACAAAATCTAGAAATCAAAGCACTCCCTGGCTTAACACTTCCTACATGAACCGGCAATGAGTTGAACTAATTCCCTATACCAAACTCTTACAGCAACTCTACCTTGAGGCGACCAGCTAGATGTTAGTGCTAGATCTTGGGGCCAATGATTAAGGCCACCTGCCCGGGCCTCTCCTGGAACCACACTGTCCTTCCCACATGGTCCTCTACCCAGAAGCCCAGATCGGGATTCTTCCGCCTAGTTTACTAAGTTACTAGCAAGGCTTAAGTTTAACAACTAATCTCTGTTGTACTGAACGACCCAGATTGGTTGAATTCTTTTAACTGAAGTTAATTACACAGGCATCTAGGGAAGAGCTATTTCCGTTTACGAAATGGCTATTTGACCTTTGAGAAAATACCAAAAATATGGTGCTTTGGTGACCCTTGTGACCTCAGATCGGAATAATTCATTATACGAAATTGTGAACAAAGGCCTAGTTATTTTCACCGCCAAGCCTCCACCCCCCCCCCCCCCGGGGATTCGACCTTGTGCTTGGGGTCAGGTCTCTACCCGTGGTTTCTAGAACCTTCTGAATCATATCTACAACAGCTAGTTTGTTACTCTAGGGTCAGCTATGCTGGGACACTGTGCTAGGGATACCTATGCTGGAACACGGTGCTAGGGACAACTATACTGGGACACTGTACTAGGGACAACTATGCTGGGACACTGTGCTAGGGACAACTATGCTGGAACATTGTGCTAGGGACAACTATGCTGGGACACGGTGCTAGGGTCAGCCATGCTGGGACACTGTGCTAGGGATACCTATGCTGGGACACGGTGCTAGGGAAAACCATGCTGGGACATGATGCTAGGTTCAGTTATGCTGGGACACTGTGCTAGGGACAACCACGCTGGGAAACGGTGCTAGAGTCAGCTATGCTGGGACACTGTGCTAGGGACAGCCATGCTGGGACACGGTGCTAGGTTCAGTTATGCTGGGAGACTGTGCTAGGGACAACCACGCTGGGAAACGGTGCTAGAGTCAGCTATGCTGGGACACTGTTCTGGGGACCGCCATGTTAGGACACGGTGCTACGGTCAGCCACGCTGGGACACGGTGCTAGGGTCAGCAATGCTGGGACACTGTTTTAGGGTTATCAATGCTTGGACACGGTGCTGGGAACAGCCATTCTCGGACACTGTGCTAGTAACAAGCATGCTGGGACTCTGCGCTAGGGTCAGCCATGCTGGGACACGGTGATAGGGTCAGCCAAGCTGGGACACGGTGCTAGGTTCAGTTATGCTGGGACACAGTGCTAGGGTCAGCTATGCTAGGACACGGTGCTAGGGTCAGCCATGCTTAGACACGGTGCTACGGTCAGCTATGCTGGGACACAGTGCTAGGGTCAGCAATGCTGGGACGTGGTGCTATTGTAAGCCATGCTGGGACTCTGTGGTGGAGACAGCCTTGCTGGGAAACTTTGCTAGGGTCAGTAATGCTGGGACACTGTGCTGGGGACCGCCATGTTAGGACACGGTGCTACGGTCAGCCATGCTGGGACATGGTGTTAGGGACAGCAATGCTGGGAAACGGTGTTAGAGACAACTATGCTGGGACACGGTGTTAGGGGTCAGCAATGTTGGGACACTGTTTTAGGGGTCATGAATGCTTGGATACGGTGCTGGGAACAGCCATTCTTGGACACTGTGTTAGTAACAAGCATGCTGGGACTCTGCGCTTGGGTCAGCCATGCTGGGACACGGTGATAGGGTCAGCCAAGCTGGGACACGGTGCTACGGTCAGCCATGCTGGGACACGGTGCTTGGGACAACCATGCTCGGACACGGTGCTAAGGACAACCAGGCTGGGACACGGTGCTAGGGACAGTCATGCTGGGACGCGGTGCTAGGGTCTGCCATGCTGGGACACTGTGCTAGGGACCACTATGATGGGACACTGTACTAGGGAAAACTATGCGTGGACACGGTGCTAGGGTCAGCCATGCTGGGACACTGTGCTAGGAACAACTATGCTGGGACACGGTGCAAGGGACAACCAAGCTGGGACACGGTGCTAGATTCAGACATTCTGGGACACTGTGTTAGGGACAAACATGCTGGGACACGGTGCTAGAGTCAGTCATGCTGGGACACTGTGCTAGGGTTAGCTATGCTGGGACACTGTGCTGTGGACAGCCATGCTGGGACACGGTGCTAGGGACAACTATGCTGAGACACGGTGCAAGGATCAACCATGCTGGGACACGGTGCTAGGGACAGCAATGCCTGGACACGGTGCCAAGGTCAGCCAATCTGAAACACAGTGCTGCGGACACCCATGCTGGGACACCACGGTTCTAGGGACAGCCTTGCTGGGACACTGTGTTAGGGACAACAATGCTAGTACATGTTGCTAGGGTCAGCCATGCTGGGACACGGTGCTTGGGACAACAATCCTGGGAAACGGTTCTAAGGTCAGCCATGCTAGGACACTGTGCTGGGGTCATCCACGCTGGGACACTGTGCTAGGACTAATAATGCTGGAACATGGTGCTACGGTAAGCCATGCTGGGATACGGTGCTAGGGACAGCTATGTTGGATCACGGAGCTAGGGTCAGACATACTGGGACACTATGGTGGAGACAGCCTTGCTGGGATACTTTTTTAGGGTCAGCCATGCTGGGACACGGTGTTAGGGTCAGCCATGCTGGGACACTGTGCTGGGGTCAGCCATGCTGGGACAAGGTGCTAGGGTCAGCTTTGATGTGACACTATTCTAAGGACACCCATGCTGGGACACGGTACTAGGGTCAGCCATGCTGGGACACGGTACTAGGGTCAGCCATGCTGAGACACTGTTTTAGTGTCAGCCATGCTGGGACACTGCGCTAGGGTCAGCAATGCTGGAACACGGTGCTAGGGTCAGCAATGCTGGAACACGGTGCTAGGGTCAGCCATGCTGGGACACGTTGCTACGGTCAGCCATGCTGGGACAAGGTCCTTGGGACAACCATGCTAGGACACGGTGCTAGGGACAGTCATGATGGGATACGGTGCTAGAGTCAGCCATGCTGGGACACTGGGCTAGGGTCAACTATGCGGTGACACTGTGCTAGGGACAACTATGCTGGGACACGGTGCTAGTGTAACACGGGTCTCGTTCTTTCTCTTATTTAATCCACTTTTACCTGCACCCTGTTCTTAATCCTTATTCACTTCTCAAACCAAGGGACCCCCAGAGCTATACTTGAGCCGACCACATGCCACGTGGTCTTATGCCGTTGACCGACTTAAGATTCTACAACCTTATGACGTGAAACAGACTTCTAGCAAAACTCTAGAATCGCCTTGCGCTGCCACCACCAGACCATTACCACGGAGCAATGACCGAGGTCTGCATCGGTCATGCTAATCAATAAACCTTGGGGCTTGATCTCCACTAGTAATATATGAAATTGGATTTACGGTAAGTGTGGAATTAATTAAAATCAAAGTGATAATGAATTCTGATTCGGTGTTAGAATCGGCGCCCAACTCAACTCCGCCTCTTAGTCTACCTACGTGGTACGGGACAATATAAATAAATGTCATAAAATGGAAATTAATAAAAAGACAATTTACTAGCTAAAGGGTTGATTCAAAACTAAACAAAATCTAGAAATCAAAGCACTCCCTGGCTTAACACTTCCTACATGAACCGGCAATGAGTTGAACTAATTCCCTATACCAAACTCTTACAGCAACTCTACCTTGAGGCGACCAGCTAGATGTTAGTGCTAGATCTTGGGGCCAATGATTAAGGCCACCTGCCCGGGCCTCTCCTGGAACCACACTGTCCTTCCCACATGGTCCTCTACCCAGAAGCCCAGATCGGGATTCTTCCGCCTAGTTTACTAAGTTACTAGCAAGGCTTAAGTTTAACAACTAATCTCTGTTGTACTGAACGACCCAGATTGGTTGAATTCTTTTAACTGAAGTTAATTACACAGGCATCTAGGGAAGAGCTATTTCCGTTTACGAAATGGCTATTTGACCTTTGAGAAAATACCAAAAATATGGTGCTTTGGTGACCCTTGTGACCTCAGATCGGAATAATTCATTATACGAAATTGTGAACAAAGGCCTAGTTATTTTCACCGCCAAGCCTCCACCCACCCCCCCCCCCCCCCGGGGATTCGACCTTGTGCTTGGGGTCAGGTCTCTACCCGTGGTTTCTAGAACCTTCTGAATCATATCTACAACAGCTAGTTTGTTACTCTAGGGTCAGCTATGCTGGGACACTGTGCTAGGGATACCTATGCTGGAACACGGTGCTAGGGACAACTATACTGGGACACTGTACTAGGGACAACTATGCTGGGACACTGTGCTAGGGACAACTATGCTGGAACATTGTGCTAGGGACAACTATGCTGGGACACGGTGCTAGGGTCAGCCATGCTGGGACACTGTGCTAGGGATACCTATGCTGGGACACGGTGCTAGGGAAAACCATGCTGGGACATGATGCTAGGTTCAGTTATGCTGGGACACTGTGCTAGGGACAACCACGCTGGGAAACGGTGCTAGAGTCAGCTATGCTGGGACACTGTGCTAGGGACAGCCATGCTGGGACACGGTGCTAGGTTCAGTTATGCTGGGAGACTGTGCTAGGGACAACCACGCTGGGAAACGGTGCTAGAGTCAGCTATGCTGGGACACTGTTCTGGGGACCGCCATGTTAGGACACGGTGCTACGGTCAGCCACGCTGGGACACGGTGCTAGGGTCAGCAATGCTGGGACACTGTTTTAGGGTTATCAATGCTTGGACACGGTGCTGGGAACAGCCATTCTCGGACACTGTGCTAGTAACAAGCATGCTGGGACTCTGCGCTAGGGTCAGCCATGCTGGGACACGGTGATAGGGTCAGCCAAGCTGGGACACGGTGCTAGGTTCAGTTATGCTGGGACACAGTGCTAGGGTCAGCTATGCTAGGACACGGTGCTAGGGTCAGCCATGCTTAGACACGGTGCTACGGTCAGCTATGCTGGGACACAGTGCTAGGGTCAGCAATGCTGGGACGTGGTGCTATTGTAAGCCATGCTGGGACTCTGTGGTGGAGACAGCCTTGCTGGGAAACTTTGCTAGGGTCAGTAATGCTGGGACACTGTGCTGGGGACCGCCATGTTAGGACACGGTGCTACGGTCAGCCATGCTGGGACATGGTGTTAGGGACAGCAATGCTGGGAAACGGTGTTAGAGACAACTATGCTGGGACACGGTGTTAGGGGTCAGCAATGTTGGGACACTGTTTTAGGGGTCATGAATGCTTGGATACGGTGCTGGGAACAGCCATTCTTGGACACTGTGTTAGTAACAAGCATGCTGGGACTCTGCGCTTGGGTCAGCCATGCTGGGACACGGTGATAGGGTCAGCCAAGCTGGGACACGGTGCTACGGTCAGCCATGCTGGGACACGGTGCTTGGGACAACCATGCTCGGACACGGTGCTAAGGACAACCAGGCTGGGACACGGTGCTAGGGACAGTCATGCTGGGACGCGGTGCTAGGGTCTGCCATGCTGGGACACTGTGCTAGGGACCACTATGATGGGACACCGTACTAGGGAAAACTATGCGTGGACACGGTGCTAGGGTCAGCCATGCTGGGACACTGTGCTAGGAACAACTATGCTGGGACACGGTGCAAGGGACATCCATGCTGGGACACGGTGCTAGGGACAGTTATGCAGGGACGTTGTCCTAGGGACAACCAAGCTGGGACACGGTGCTAGATTCAGACATTCTGGGACACTGTGTTAGGAACAAACATGCTGGGACACGGTGCTAGAGTCAGTCATGCTGGGACACTGTTCTAGGGTTAGCTATGCTGGGACACTGTGCTGTGGACAGCCATGCTGGGACACGGTGCTAGGGACAACTATGCTGAGACACGGTGCAAGGATCAACCATGCTGGGACACGGTGCTAGGGACAGCAATGCCTGGCCACGGTGCTAGGGTCAGCCAATCTGAAACACAGTGCTGCGGACACCCATGCTGGGACACCACGGTTCTAGGGACAGCCTTGCTGGGACACTGTGTTAGGGACAACAATGCTAGTACATGTTGCTAGGGTCAGCCATGCTGGGACACGGTGCTTGGGACAACAATCCTGGGAAACGGTTCTAGGGTCAGGCATGCTAGGACACTGTGCTGGGGTCATCCACGCTGGGACACTGTGCTAGGACTAACAATGCTGGAACATGGTGCTACGGTAAGCCATGCTGGGATACGGTGCTAGGGACAGCTATGTTGGATCACGGAGCTAGGGTCAGACATACTGGGACACTGTGGTGGAGACAGCCTTGCTGGGATACTTTTTTAGGGTCAGCCATGCTGGGACACGGTGTTGGGGTCAGCCATGCTGGGACAAGGTGCTAGGGTCAGCTTTGATGTGACACTATTCTAAGGACACCCATGCTGGGACACGGTACTAGGGTCAGCCATGCTGGGACACGGTACTAGGGTCAGCCATGCTGGGACACGGTACTAGGGTCAGCCATGCTGGGACACTGTTTTAGTGTCAGCCATGCTGGGACACTGCGCTAGGGTCAGCAATGCTGGAACACGGTGCTAGGGTCAGCAATGCTGGAACACGGTGCTAGGGTCAGCCATGCTGGGACACGTTGCTACGGTCAGCCATGCTGGGACAAGGTGCTTGGGACAACCATGCTAGGACACGGTGCTAGGGACAGTCATGATGGGATACGGTGCTAGAGTCAGCCATGCTGGGACACTGTGCTAGGGTCAACTATGCGGTGACACTGTGCTAGGGACAAATATGCTGGGACACGGGGCTAGTGTAACACGGGTCTCGTTCTTTCTCTTATTTAATCCACTTTTACCTGCACCCTGTTCTTAATCATTATTCACTTCTCAAACCAAGGGACCCCCAGAGCTATACTTGAGCCGACCACATGCCACGTGGTCTTATGCCGTTGACCGACTTAAGATTCTACAACCTTATGACGTGAAACAGACTTCTAGCAAAACTCTAGAATCGCCTTGCGCTGCCACCACCAGACCATTACCACGGAGCAATGACCGAGGTCTGCATCGGTCATGCTAATCAATAAACCTTGGGGCTTGATCTCCACTAGTAATATATGAAATTGGATTTACGGTAAGTGTGGAATTAATTAAAATCAAAGTGATAATGAATTCTGATTCGGTGTTAGAATCGGCGCCCAACTCAACTCCGCCTCTTAGTCTACCTACGTGGTACGGGACAATATAAATAAATGTCATAAAATGGAAATTAATAAAAAGACAATTTACTAGCTAAAGGGTTGATTCAAAACTAAACAAAATCTAGAAATCAAAGCACTCCCTGGCTTAACACTTCCTACATGAACCGGCAATGAGTTGAACTAATTCCCTATACCAAACTCTTACAGCAACTCTACCTTGAGGCGACCAGCTAGATGTTAGTGCTAGATCTTGGGGCCAATGATTAAGGCCACCTGCCCGGGCCGCTCCTGGAACCACACTGTCCTTCCCACATGGTCCTCTACCCAGAAGCCCAGATCGGGATTCTTCCGCCTAGTTTACTAAGTTACTAGCAAGGCTTAAGTTTAACAACTAATCTCTGTTGTACTGAACGACCCAGATTGGTTGAATTCTTTTAACTGAAGTTAATTACACAGGCATCTAGGGAAGAGCTATTTCCGTTTACGAAATGGCTATTTGACCTTTGAGAAAATACCAAAAATATGGTGCTTTGGTGACCCTTGTGACCTCAGGTCGGAATAATTCATTATACGAAATTGTGAACAAATGCCTTGTTATTTTCACCGCCAAGCCTCCCCCCCCCCCCCCCCCCGGGGATTCGACCTTGTGCTTGGGGTCAGGTCTCTACCCGTGGTTTCTAGAACCTTCTGAAACATATCTACAACAGCTAGTTTGTTACTCTAGGGTCAGCTATGCTGGGACACTGTGCTGGGGATACCTATGCTGGAACACGGTGCTAGGGACAACTATGCTGGGACACTGTACTAGGGACAACTATGCTGGGACACTGTGCTATTGAAAACTATGCTGGGACACTGTGCTAGGGACAACTATGCTGGGACACGGTGCTAGGGTCAGCCATGCTGGGACACGGTGCTAGGTTCAGTTATGCTGGGACACAGTGCTAGGGTCAGCAATGCTGGGACACTGTGCTAGGGACAGCCATGCTGGGACACGGTGCTAGGGTCAGCCATGCTGGGACACAGTGCTAGGGTCAGCAATGCTGGGACGTGGTGCTATTGTAAGCCATGCTGGGACTCTGTGGTGGAGACAGCCTTGCTGGGAAACTTTCCTAGGGTCAGTAATGTTGGGACACTGTGCTGGGGACCGCCATGTTAGGACACGGTGCTACGGTCAGCCACGCTGGGACATGGTGTTAGGGACAGCAATGCTGGGAAACGGTGTTAAGAGACAACTATGCTGGGACACGGTGTTAGGGGTCAGCAATGTTGGAACACTGTTTTAGGGGTCATGAATGCTTGGACACGGTGCTGGGAACAGCCATTCTTGGACACTGTGTTAGTAACAAGCATGCTGGGACTCTGCGCTTGGGTCAGCCATGCTGGGACACGGTGATAGGGTTATCTTGAGGTTATCTTGAGATGATTTCGGGGCTTTTTTTTTTTAGTGTCCCCGCGGCCCGGTCCTCGACCAGGCCTCCACCCCCAGGAAGCAGCCCGTGACAGCTG
Source organism: Procambarus clarkii (assembly GCF_040958095.1). Lineage (NCBI taxonomy): Eukaryota > Metazoa > Arthropoda > Malacostraca > Decapoda > Cambaridae > Procambarus > Procambarus clarkii. The sequence goes on along the minus strand of NC_091162.1, from coordinate 44,692,687 downwards.
ACTAACTCCCAGGTACCTATTTACTGCTAGGTAACAGGGGCATTCAGGGTGAAAGAAACTTTGCCCATTTGTTTCTGCCTCGTGCGGGAATCAACCCGCGCCACCGAATTACGAGTACTGCGCGCTATCCACCAGGCTACGAGGCCCCCGTAGACCCCGTAGACCCCCGTGGGTCAGCCAAGCTGGGACACGGTGCTACGGTTAGCCATGCTGGGACACGATGCTTGGGACAACCATGCTCTTACACGGTGCTAAGGACAACCAGGCTGGGACACGGTGCTAGGGACAGTCATGCTGGGACGCGGTGCTAGGGTCTGCCATGCTGAGACACTGTGCTAGGGACCACTATGATGGGACACTGTGCTAGGGAAAACTATGCTGGGACACTGTGCTAGGAACAACTATGCTGGGACACGGTGCAAGGGACATCCATGCTGGGACACGGTGCTAGGGACAGTTATGCAGGGACACTGTGCTAGGGACAACCAAGCTGGGACACGGTGCTAGATTCAGACATTCTGGGACACTGTGCTTGGGACAAACATGCTGAGACTCGGTGCTAGGGACAACCATGCTGGGACACGGTGCTAGGGTCAGTTATGCTAGGACACTGTGCTAGGGACAACCACGCTGGGACACGGTGCTAGAGTCAGCTATGCTGGGACACTGTGCTAGGGACAACCATGCTGGGACACGGTGCTAGGGTTAGCTATGCTGGGACACTGTGCCGTGGACAGCCATGCTGGGACACGGTGCTAGGGTCAGCCATGCTGGGACACTGCTTGGGTCAGCCATGCTGGGACACGGTGCTAGGGTCAACCATGCTGGGACACGGTGTTAGGGACAACCATGCTGGGACACGGTGCTAGGGTAAGTCATGCTTGGAAACAGTGCTAGGGTCAGCCATGCTGGGACACAGTGCTAGGTCCAGCCATGCTGGGACGAGGTGCTAGGGTCAGCAATGCTGGGACACTATGGTGGGGACAGCCTTGCGGGGAAACTTTGCTAGGGACAGCCATGCTGAGACACGGTGTTAGGGTCCAACCCGTTCTCGCACTTGCTTGTAGTCAATATTGGCTTGTTTAATAAGTGCATATGTGACATAAATATTGACTGTGAATATTTTAGTTTACCTAGAAAAGCTTCATAGAAAACACCGGCCTCACCTATCCTTCTTAGTATGTTAAGATAAACATCTTATTGCACACTCTCAAGTGTGGTCTAGAGCAGACACTTGCGAGATACTATACCGACTCTCAGTGCGCTCAACTCACACCAAAGTATCACCTGTGTACTTCTGTATATTCGCCCAAATAATATATAGTATCTTAGTGTTTGTGTTTATTGTCACCATACTTTACGTAACAATAGAACCGTTACATTGGTCATTAATTGGGGTCATTAATTACATTAATTAAGTAAAATGGGGTCTTTAATTACAATTATTACTTAACCTGTACCGTTGATAGGTTAAGTAATAATTGTTAAAAGGAAGCAGTAAGATGCTTATTTTAACATACTAAGAAGGTTAGGTGAGGTCGGTGTTTTCTATAAAGCTTTTCAAGGTAAACTAAAATATTCACAATCAATTATTATGTCACATATGCACTTATTAAATTAGCCAACATTGACTGTAAGCAAGTGCGAGAAAGGGGTGTAGGGTCAGCCATGCTGGGACACTGTGCTGGGGTCCGCCATGCTAAGACCAGGTGCTAGGGTCACCCATGCTGGAAAGCGGTGTTAGGGGACAACCATGCTGGGACACGGTGCTAGGGTCAGCAATGCTGGGACACTGTTTTAGGGTCAGCAATGCTGGGGCACTGTGCTGGGAACAGCCATTCTCGAACACTGTGCTAGTAACAAGCATGCTGGGACTCTGCGCTAGGGTCAGCCATGCTGGGACACGGTGCTAGGGTCAGCCAAGATGGGATACGGTGCTACGGTCAGCCATGCTGGGACACTGTGCTTGGGACAACCATGCTGGGACACGGTGCTAGGGGCAGTTATCCTGGGACACGGTGCTAGGGGCAGCAATGCTGGGACACTGTTTTAGGGTCAGCAATGCTGGGACACTGTACTGGGAACAGCCATTCTCGGACACTGTGCTAGTAACAAGCATGCTGGGACTGCACTAGGGTCAGCCGTGCTGGGACACGGTGTCAGCATGCTGAACCTGAACATGTTGCTTTGGTCAGCCAAGCTGGAACACGGTGCTAGGGACTGTCATCTTGGGACACTGTGCTAGGGTCAGCCATGCTAGGACACTGTGCTAGGGACAACTATGCTGGAAAACTGTGCTAGGGACAACTATGCTGGAAAACTGTGCTAGGGACAACTATGCTGGGACACGGTGCTAGGGACAACCATGCTGGGACACGGTGCTAGGGTCAGCCATTTTGGGACACGGTGCTTGGGAAAGCCATGGTGGGACATGGTGCTAGGGTCAGCCAATCTGGAACAGAGGGCTGCTGACAGCAATGCTGGGACACCACGGAGCTAGAGATAGTCTTGCTGGGACACTGTGCTTAGGACAACATTGCTGGGACACGTTGCTGGGGTAGGCCAAGCTGGGACACGGTACTAGGGATAACAATGCTGGGAAACGATGCTATAGTCAGCCATGCTGGGACACAGTGTTAGAGTCAGCCATGCTGGAACACAATGCTAGGGCCAGCCATGCAGGGACGCGGTGATAGGGTCAACCATGCTGGGACACAATGGCGGAGACAGCCTTGCTGGGAAACTTTCCTAGGGTCAGCCATGCTGGGACACTGTGCTGGGGACAGCCATACTGGGACACGGTGTTAGGTTCAGCCATGCTGGGACACGGTGCTGGGTTCAGCCATGCTGGGACAAGGTGCTAGGGTCAACGTTTATGTGACACTATTCTAAGGACACCCATGCTAGGACACGGTGCTTGGGTCAGCCATGCTGGGATACTGTTTTAGGGTCAGCAATGCTGGGACACTGTGGTGGGAACAGCCATGCTGGGACACTGCGCTATGGTCAGCCAAGCTGGAATACGGTGCTAGGGTCAGCCATGCTGGGACACGGTGCTACGGTCAGCCATGCTGGGAGAAGGTGCTTGGGTCAACCATGCAGGGACACGGTGCTAGGGACAACCATGCTGGGGCACGGTGCTAGGGACGACAGTCATGATGGGATACGGTGCTAGGGTCAGCCATGCTGGGACACTTTGCTAGGAACAACTATGCTGGGACACTGTGCTAGGGAAAACTATGCTGGGACTCGGTGCTATGGACAACCATGCTGGGACACGGTGCTAGTGTCAGTTATGCTGGGACACTGTGCTAGGGACAACCACGCTGGGACACGGTGCTAGAGTCAGCTATGCTGCGACACTGTGCTAGGGTCAGCCATGTTTGGACACGGTGCTAGGGACAGCCATGATGGGACACTGTGCTAGGGACAACCATGCTGTGACACGGTGCTAGGGTTAGCTATGATGGGACACTGTGCTGTGGACAGCCATGCTGGGACACGGTGCTTGGGTCAGCCATGCTGGGACACTGTGCTAGGGTCAGCCATGCTGGGATACAGTGCTAGGTTTTGCCATACTGGGACACTGTGTTAGGGACCGCTGTGCTAGGGCACTGTGATAAGGACAGCATTGCTGGGACACGGTGCTACGGATAGCGATGCTGGGACACTGTTCGAGGGACTACCATGCGGGGATACGGTGCTAGGGTCAGCCTTGCTGGGAAACGGTGCTAGGGTCAGTCATGCTGGAACATGGTGCTGGGGTCAGCTAATCTGGTACACGGTGCAAGGGTCAACCATGCTGGGACCCTGTGCTAGGGTCAGTCATGCTGGGACACGGTGCTAGGTCAGCCATGCTTGGACACGGTGCTAGGGACAGCCATGCTGGGACATTGTGCTAGGGACAACCATGCTGGGACACGGTGGTAGGGTCAGCTATGCAGGGACACGGTGGTAGGGACAACTATGCTGGGGCACTGTGCTAGAGACAACCATGCTGGGACTTGGTGCTAGGGTCAGCCATGCTGGGACACGGTGCTAGGGTCAGCTATGCTGGGACACGGTGCTAGGGTCAGCTATGCTGGGACACTGTTTTAGGGTCATCCATGCTGGGACACTGTGCTAGTGAAAAGCATGCTGAGACACTGTGCTAGAGTCAGCCATGCTGGGGCACGGTGCTAGGGATGACCATGATGGTTCACGGTGCTAGGGACAACCATGCTGGGACAAGGTGCTAGGGACAGACATGCTGGGACACGGAGCTAGGGTCAGCCATAGTGGGATTCTACTGTGCAGGGGACAGCCATTCTGGGACACGGTGCTAGTGACAGATATGCTGGGACACGGTGCAAGAGTTAGCCATGCTGGGACACAACGGTGCAGGGGACAGCCATGCTGGGACACTGTGCTAGCGACAGCAATGCTGGGACACCACGGAGCTAGAGACAGCCTTGCTGGGACACTGTGCTTAGGACAACATTGCTGGGACACGTTGCTGGGGTAGGCCAAGCTGGGACACGGTACTAGGGATAACAATGCTGGGAAACGATGCTATAGTCAGCCATGCTGGGACACAGTGTTAGAGTCAGCCATGCTGGAACACAATGCTAGAGCCAGCCATGCAGGGACGCGGTGATAGGGTCAACCATGCTGGGACACAATGGCGGAGACAGCCTTGCTGGGAAACTTTGCTAGGGTCAGCCATGCTGGGACACTGTGCTGGGGACAGCCATACTGGGACACGGTGTTAGGTTCAGCCATGCTGGGACACGGTGCTGGGTTCAGCCATGCTGGGACAAGGTCCTAGGGTCAGCCATGCTGGGATACTGTTTTAGGGTCAGCAATGCTGGGACACTGTGGTGGGAACAGCCATGCTGGGACACTGCGCTATGGTCAGCCAAGCTGGAATACGGTGCTAGGGTCAGCCATGCTGGGACACGGTGCTACGGTCAGCCATGCTGGGAGAAGGTGCTTGGGTCAACCATGCAGGGACACGGTGCTAGGGACAACCATGCTGGGACACGGTGCTAGGGACAGTCATAATGGGATACGGTGCTAGGGTCAGCCATGCTGGGACACTGTGCTAGGAACAACTATGCTGGGACACTGTGCTAGGAACAACTATGCTGGGACTCGGTGCTATGGACAACCATGCTGGGACACGGTGCTAGTGTCAGTTATGCTGGGACACTGTGCTAGGGACAACCACGCTGGGACACGGTGCTTGAGTCAGCTATGCTGGGACACTGTGCTAGGGTCAGCCATGTTTGGACACGGTGCTAGGGACAGCCATGCTGGGACACTGTGCTAGGGACAGCCATGCTGTGACACGGTGCTAGGGTTAGCTATGATGGGACACTGTGCTGTGGACAGCCATGCTGGGACACGGTGCTAGGGTCAGCCATGCTGGGACACTGTGCTAGGGTCAGCCATGCTGGGATACAGTGCTAGGTTTAGCCATACTGGGACACTGTGCTAGGGACCGCTATGCTGGGGCACTGTGATAAGGACAGCATTTCTGGGACACGGTGCTACGGATAGCGATGCTGGGACACTGTTCGAGGGACTACCATGCGGGGACACGGTGCTAGGGTCAGCCTTGCTGGGAAACGGTGCTAGGGTCAGTCATGCTGGAACATGGTGCTGGGGTCAGCTAATCTGGGACACGGTGCAAGGGTCAACCATGCTGGTACCCTGTGCTACGGTCAGTCATGCTGGGACACGGTGCTAGGGTCAGCCATGCTTGGACACGGTGCTAGGGACAGCCATGCTGGGACATTGTGCTAGGGATAACCATGCTGGGACACCACGGTGCAAGGGATAGCCATGCTGGGACACTGTGCTAAGAACAGCTATGCTGAGACACGGTGCTAGGGACAACCATGCTGGGACACGGTGGTAGGGTCAGCTATGCAGGGACACGGTGGTAGGGACAACTATGCTGGGGCACTGTGCTAGAGACAACCATGCTGGGACTTGGTGCTAGGGTCAGCCATGCTGGGACACAGTGCTAGGGTCAGCTATGCTGGGACACTGTTTTAGGGTCATCCATGCTGGGACACTGTGCTAGTGAAAAGCATGCTGGGACACTGTGCTAGAGTCAGCCATGCTGGGGCACGGTGCTAGGGTTAACCATGATGGTTCACGGTGCTAGGGACAACCATGCTGGTACATGGTGCTAGGGTCAGCCATGCTGGGACACGGTACTAGGGTCAGTCATGCTGGGACAATGTGCTAAGGACAACTATGCTGGGACACGGTGCTAGGGTCAGCCATGCTGGGACACGGTGCTAGGGACAGCCACGCTGGGACTCGGTGCTAGGGTCAGCCATTTTGGGACACTGCTGTGGAAAGCCATGCTGGGATACGGTCCTAGAGTCATCCATGCTGAGACACGGTGCTATGGTCAGCCATTCTTGGACACGCTGCTACGGACAGCCATGCTTGGACACCACGGTGTTAGGGACAGCCATGCTGGGACACGGTGATAGCGCCAACCATGCTGGGGCACTGTGCAAGGGTCAACCATGCTGGGACACGGTGCTAGGGTCAGCCAACCTGGAACAGAGGGCTGCTGACAGCAATGCTGGGACACCACGGTGCTAGGGGACAGCCTTGCTGGGACACTTTGCTAGGGTCAACAATGCTGGGACACGGTGCTAGGGTCAGCCATGCTGGGAAACTGTGCTGTGAACAGCCATGCTCGGACACTGCGCTAGGGTCAGCCATGCTGGAACACGGTGCTAAGGTCAGCCATGCTGGGGCACGGTTCTACGGTCAGCAATGCTGTGAGAAGATGCTTGGAACAACCGTGCTAGGACACGGTGCTTGGGACAGTCATGATGGGACACGGTGTTACGAACCCAAGTCCGTCGTCGGAGCACGAAGCAGTGACGACAACGCCATCTGTGAGTCCGCTCCCCAAAAAAACCACAACATTTACAACGTCATCTAGTGATGACTGGATATGCCGGCAATAGGCGCTGGATTCCTGTCCTAGACGGCTCGTGAAGTAGCCGCTGCTGACCTCTGGTGAGGTGGCGCTTAGACAGTGAACGCCATCTATGGTGCGAAAAGGTGGACGTTTGTGTCTAAGCCAGTTAGTGATGTTTCCTAGTAGTTCCCATGTAGTGTCCCAGTACTGATGACGTGTCTGTTTTCAGAGTCAACCTAGGACGGCTGTGATGTACGATGAATCAGTCTACGCAAGGCAGCCAAGGTCTCTTCGCCAGTCTGCTTTGTAGAAGCAGTGAGCTGCCACCGGACGAGCACTGCTGAGTGTTCAATTATCTTCCTGAGGAGTGGCAGTGATAGGATTCGCCGTACCCGGGGCTGGCTGGTGGAAGAGACAACCAACTGTGGTGCCGACCGAGGAGAGTAACCAGCGAGTTACACGAGGCTCCTGCCTAGGGCTCGCAACCCTAGTATTCGTTATGAAGTGGCCTAACAGTGAGGCTGATTGGTACCTGCCAGCTACAGGCTGGACTGTGGTTGTGGGCCTTCACGACAAAGAATCCAGAATCCCTTTCGGGATTCCGACACCTTGTCAAGTACGTTTGACAGGGGTGGTGACGTAGTGCAATTCTCTGTGAATAATTCCCATGTTTGTAATTATTAGGACGTTATGTGTCGTGTTCAGTGCAGTGTATGCAGAGGATTGCAGTATTGGCGAGTGCGGAGCTCGGTGTGATTAGGTGCAGTATTGGCGAGTGCGGTGCTCGGTGGGATAAGTGCTCAAGCGAAGCGATGTGTTAAGTGTTCATGCACCACTTTGGCGACAATGGCGGAGAAAGTGACCATTGAGGATCTGGATGATGTGCAAGACTTTCTGAACAAGGAGGACTGTCTTGCCAGATTGAAATATCTAGGAAAGCAAGAACTTGTGCTAGTGAGTGCCTATCTGGAGATAAAAATACGTGAAAGCAATTTCCGTGTATAGATCTTATCAAAGGTTCACAAACATTTAAAGGCCGGGGAGAAGCAGGAAAGCGAGGCACAGAGCACAAAGGAAAGTGAGGTGGTAACTGCCACTGAAAAGGAAGATAAAAGTAGTGACATTGAAAGTGATGCGGGTGAACTGAATATAGGTTTTCCAACTGTCAAAATGCGTGCCTTAGAAATAAATCGTGAGATAGTGGAAAAAATTAGAGATAGAACGGGAAATGAAAGAAAATGAAATAGAAATGAAACGTTTGGCATTAGAGCAAGGAAAAGAGAAGGAAATGGAAATGAAACGGTTGGAATTAGAAGAAAAGGAAAAAGAAAGGCAAGAAAGAGAAAAAGAAAGAGAAGAACGACGAGAACGAGAAGAACGTGAAAGAGAAGAAAAGGAGAAGGAAAGACAACACACGTTAGAAGTGCTACGATTAGAGGGTCAGAGGAAAACAACGGAAACAAGTAGTTTCGATCCGGTAAGGAATATAAAGCTGGTCCCTAAATTCAACGAAAAGGAAGTTTCGAAGTTCTTTGCAGCCTTCGAGAAGGTTGCTGCCTCTTTGGATTGGCCAAAGGAGAATTGGGCCGTCATGATACAGTCCGTCTTGACTGGGAAGGCCCAAATTGCCTACTCCACGTTGTCCCTTGACGACTCCAGTGATTACGACAAGGTGAAGGTAGTGCTCATGGCTTATCAGTTGGTGCCAGAGGCTTATAGGCAAAAGTTCAGGAACCTGAAGAAGACTTCGGAGCACACGTTCACCGAGTTTGCGAACATCATGGAACGGCTTTTCCAGGAGTGGTGTGCATCTCGAAAGGTGAAGACGAAAGAAGAACTCGAGCAACTCATACTGTTGGAGGACTTCAAAGACTGCCTGTCAGGGGATCTGAAGACATACTTAGAGGAACAACAGGTGGAGACCTTAAGTGCTGCAGCCACTATGGCTGAAGAATACATCTAGACGCATAGGCCTTCTGCTAGGTATGTCCCAAAGACCTCCTCAAGATATTCGGCAAAACATAGAACAGAGGAGAAGACCGCCCCTCGTAGTGCCGCTAAGTCAATTCCAGATAGTCCTAGGAGCTTTAGTCCAAAAAGGGAAATGATGTGTTGGACCTGTGGAAAGAAAGGGCACATGGCTGCTAGGTGCCGTAGCAGTGCTGGTAACAATCCACGTAAGGAAGTTATGCTGGTGAGTAGTATAGTACCACCGGTGGCCGCCCTAGAGAAGAGGAAAGAGTTGTTCGCCCCATATACTTCACAAGGGTATGTATCAAGTGACCACTCGGGTAAGCCCGTAGTAGTACTCTGAGACAGTGTAGCTGTCCAGTCTCTGATTTTGGAAATGTCATTACCCGAAGGTGTATCAGCGAATGGGAAACAGAAGGTAATCCTAGTTGGTTTTCCTTCCACATTGTACGTTGCCCCTTTGATAAAGGTGCATCTAGAGTTCCAACGCTTCAAAGGCGAGTGTAAGTTAGCTGTGGTGGACAGCCTTCCCATAGAAGGAATTGACGTTATCTTGGCCAATGACTTAGCCCTAGGTTTGTTACCTAACCATCCCCTGGTCATGGAAGATCCAGTGTGTGAAGAGACAAATCCAATTGCGGTAGTGCAAACAAGGTCTCAGGCTCAATTCCAGGTACCATCAGATTTAAACGCTGTATTTGACTCTCCTCCTATCCCACAGGTTACGAGTAGCCCTTCACCAGACCCGTCCGTCCCGATACCAGTTCCTGAATGCTGGACTCGAGCCAGTCTGCTAGAAGAGCAGAGGAAGGAACCTCAGGTACAAAAGTTGGCAAATACCATAGTCTCCTACGAAAGGAGGTGACCTGTACGTCTGGTCGAATGAAGTACTGTGCCGCAGGTGTCCACCAAAATACCTCCAGTCAACTGAGGTAGGTAAGCAGATAGTCGTCCCAGCCGTGTTCCAATCTAGGCTGTTAGAAACAGCTCATGCCGATAGATTTGCTGGACATGGTGGGGTTTCAAAAACCTTTCATCGCCTAGCTAAGTGTTTCTACTGGCCACACATGAAGAAGGACATACGTCGCTTCTGCAAAATCCTGCCATGTCTGCCAGATGGCAGGGAAAACAAACCAGCCTGTCCCCAAAGCTCCTTTATGCCCTATCCCTTCCATAGGTGAGCCCTTCGAGCACCTCATTCTGGATATAGTAGGCCCGCTTCCGCCTTCTACTTCAGGGGTGCAGTATTTGCTCACTATATTAGATCGGGTTAGTAGGACCCAGAAGCGATCCCCCCTTAAGACCATCACAGCTAAGGTCTTGGTGAAACATCTACTCTGGTTCGTCTCGCGATATGGTCTCCCTAAGACCATTCAGACGGATCAGGGATCAAATTTTATGTCTCGTTTGTTTCACCAACAGATCGCCGACCTCGGAATCAGACAGATTACATCCAGTGCATACCATCCCGAGTCGCAAGGAGCGTTGGAGCGTTTCCACCAGACGCTGAAGGGCATGCTTAGGAAGTTTTGCTATGACCGGCAGAGTAAGGGGGTTGAAGACCTACCCTACCTGCTATTTGCGGTAAGATCAGTACCTAATGAATCACTAGGAATCTCCCCATTCGAAATGATTTATGGCCACTCTGTGAGAGGTCCCTTGGAAGTGGCGCGAGTCCATTGGCTGGACGAAGAGACCGACGTAGATGTTATGGATTGGCTGTCTACTAATAAAGGCAGGTTGTTCTCTGCTTAGGAGATGGCAAAGAAAACCTTGGTGAAGACTCAAACCACCACCAAGAGCAGGTATGATCAGAGGACCAAACAAAGGGATTTTCTAGTAGATCTAGTCTTGGTATGTACTCCCACAGTGACCGGAAGTTTGAGTGCTAAATTTGTAGGTCCTTACCAGGTCTTAAGGTTACTAGTCACAATTACATTCTCAGCACGCCAGATCGCAGGAGGAAAGAAACTTTGGTTCATGTTAACATGATTAAAAAATATGAGTGCAAGGATACGCTCCCAACAACCATGGTGATAACTAAAGATGACATTGAGGAGGATGAGAATGTACTAACTAATTCAGAGATTCTGTGTAATTTGCAGGCAAAATTGACGCATGTGAACGGAGGAGATCAACCATCATTGCTGAAAATGATCCGAAGATGCAAGGCGATCTTCAGAGATGTTCCAGGACTAACATCTGTCCTACAGCATGATGTTGTGCTGGATGACGGAGTCAAGCCTATAAAGCAACACCCCTACCATCTCAATCCCCTGAAGAAAAAGGTGGTGAAAAATGAGGTGGACTATGTTACAACACCATCTGATAGCCCCAAGCACGAGCCCATGGTCATCCCCGGTACTACTAGTGCCCAAACCTGGTAAGAGATACCGTTTCTGTATTGATTATCGCCAGGTGAATAAGGTCACAGTAGCTGATACCTATCCTCTCCCCAGAGTAGACGAATGTTTTGATGCCATAGGCAAAGCTAGCTACCTGACTAAGTTTGACTTATTTAAGGGCTATTGGCAAGTTCCCCTCACGGAGAGGGCCAAACCCATCTCTGCGTTCGTGACTCCCAACGGCCTGTTTGAATGTCAGGTGATGCCATTTGGGATGAAAAATACAGCGTCCACCTTCCAGAGGCTGATGGGTATTGTGTTGCGTGACGAAGAAAACACCTTGGTCTACATCGATGATGTACTAATATATAATGTAAATTGGCAGGACCATCTACGTTACACAGAGGACTTCTTCGAGGCCATGCTCCAGTCAGGGTTGGTAGTCAACCTGCACAAGTCTGAGTTTGCCAAAACCTCTGTCATCTTTTTAGGCCATAAGGTGGGAGGAGGATGGATTGCACCAAAGGCCAGCAAGGTAGAAGCAATAGTCCAGTACCCTACACCAGCCACCAGGAAGGACATCTTGCGTTTCCTTGGTATGGCTGGTTTCTACCGTAAGTTTGTCCCTAACTTTTCGTCTATCGCCGCCCCCTGACCAATCTTTTGAGGAAGGGTGTGATGCTGTTGTGGGATGAACATTGCCAGGAAGCCCTTGAGAGCCTCAAGGCAATTCTAATCTCTTCTCCAATCCTCAGGTCCCCGAGTTTTGAGGATAGATTTATCCTAACCGTCGATGCTTCCGACTATGGCCTGGGGTCCGTATTATCTCAGACGGACGAAAAAGGGGTGGAACATCCTGTAGCCTACTATTCCAAGAAGTTTACCCCCAGTCAGCTCAACTATTCCATCATAGAGAAAGAGACGTTGGCTTTAATCAGTTCAGTCCAACACTTTGCGATGTAGCTAACTAGTAATAGCCATCCTATCCTATTACGAACTGCCACAACCCTCTAAACTTTCTTGTCCAGTTTAAGCAGAAGAATCTTTGACTCACCAGATGGAGTCTACATCCTCAATAATATCCCCTCCAGATTGAGCACATCAAAGGAGTGGATAACGTCATAGCTGATGCGTTATCACACATCTGAACAACTGACTAATTTGGTTTGTTTCCTTTTTTTTTGAAACTCAAACCAAATTCCTTTTGGTGGGGAGGTGTTACGAACCCAAGTCCGTCGTCGGAGCACGAAGCAGTGACGACAACGCCATCTGTGAGTCAGCTCCCAAAAAAACCCAAAACATGGACAACGCCATCTAGTGATGAAGGGATATACCGGCAATAGGCGCTGGATTCCTGTCCTAGTCGGCTCGTGAAGTAGCCGCTGCTGACCTCTGGTGAGGTGGCGCTTAGACAGTGAATGCCATCTACAGAGCGAAAAGGTGGACGTTTGTGTCTAAGCCAGTAAGTGATGTTTCTTAGTAGTTCCCATGTAGTGTCCAGTACTGATGACGAGTCTGCTTTCACAGAGTCAACCTAGGACGGCTGTGATGTACTATGAATCAGTCTACCCAAAGCAGCCAAGGTCTCTTCACCAGTCTGCTTTGTAGAAGCAGTTAGCCACCACCGAACGAGCACTGCTGAGTGCTCAATTGTCTGCCTGAGGAGTGGCAGTGACGGGATTTGCCATACCCGGGGCTGGGTGGTGGAAGAGACAACCAACTGCGGTGCCGACCGAGGAGAGTAACCAGCGAGTTACACGAGGCTCCTGCCTAGGGCTCGCATCCCTAGTATTCGTCGTGAAGTGGCCTAATAGCGAGGCTGATTGGTACCTGCCAGCTACAGGCTGGATTGTGGTTGTGGGCCTTCACGATGGGGCACCCAGTGGAATTGTGATTTGGCTGGCCTGTGGCCAGGTTAGATTCATCGTGGTTTCCTGGTAGCTGCAGAGGGTTGTGCCACAGAATAGGAAACCAGGCAAGACTGCACGGAGTGAGCGTCGCCAAGTGTTCAGCGTCTTCAGAGGTAGACGAAGATATATATTGTGTAGTAATATTTCCCGTTTGTGACTTTTAATTTATATATGGTGGTGGGAAAAGAAATATATATATAGAGAAAGTGATAAACTTGTGTATTTATTGTACCTCCCCTGTTTATTTTTCTCGCCTTATGGAGCTCACCCCTTGAAAGCCCCCTACTAACTTGGTGCCGGATACCCAAACTCTAATACCATCAGAAAAGAACCCGGTTGCGTCCCAGTAGGGCAATAACACACGGTGCTAGAGACAACTATGCTGGGACACGGTGCTAGGGACAGCCATACTTGGACAAATTGCTAGGGACAGCCATGCTGGAACACAGTGCTAGGGTCAGCCAATCTAGTTCATAGTGCGGTGGACAGCCGTGCTGGGACACCACGATGCTAGGGACAGCCTTGCTGGGAGTCTGTGCTAGGGACAACGATGCTGGGACACGTTGCTAGGGTCAGCAATGCTGGGACACGGTGCTATGGACAACCATGCTGGGATACGGTGCTAGGGACAGCCATGCTGGGACACTGTGCTAGGGACAACTATGATGGGAAACGGTGCTAGGGTCAACCATGCTGGAACACGGTGCTAGGGTCAGGCATGCTGGGACACTGTGCTGGGGTCAGCCATGCTGGGACACTGTGCTCGGGACAGCCATGCTGGGACAAAACCCTACTAGGGACCACCATGCTGGGACACTGTGGTTGGGACAGCCTTGCTTGACACGGTACTAGGAACAACCATGCTTGGACACGGTGCTAGGGTCAGCCATGCTGAAACACAGTGCCAGGTTCAGCCATACTGGGACACTGTGCTAGGGACAGCCATGCTGAGACTACACGGTGCTAAGGACAGCTATGCGGGGACACTGTGCTAAGGACAGCAATGCTGGGACACGGTGCTAGGCTCATACGTCAGGCTGCGAGCAGCCGCGTCCAACAGCCTGGTTGATCAGTCCGGCAACCAGGAGGCCTGGTCGACGACCGGGCCGCGGGGACGCTAAGCCCCGGAAGCACCTCAAGGTAACCTCAAGGTAGGCTCAGCTATGCTGGGACACGGTGATAAGGACAGCGATGCTGGGACACTGTGCTAGGGACTACCATGCTTGGACACGGTGCTAGGGTCAGCTATGCTGGGACAAGGTGCTAGGGTCAGCTATGCTGGGACACTGTGCTAGGGACAGCCATGCTGGGACACGGTGTTAGGTTCAGCCATGCTAGGACACTGTGCTGGGGTCAGCCATGCTGGGACACTGTACTAAGGACAACCATACTGGGACAAGGTGCTAGGGACAGCCATGCTGGGACACAACGATGCAGGGGACAGCCATGCTGGGACACTATGCTGGGGACAACCATGCTGGGACAAGGTGCTATGGACAGTCATGCTGGGACACGGTGCTAGGGACAGACATGCTGGGACACGGAGCTAGGGTCAGCCATGGTGGGACTCTACTGTGCAGGGGACAGCCATGCTGGGACACGGTGCTTGAATCAGCCATGCTGGGACACGGTGCTAGTGACAGCCATGCTGGGACACGGTGCAAGGGTTACCCATGCTGGGACACAACGGTGCTGGGGACAGCCATGCTGGGACACTGTGCTAGCGACAGCTATGCTGGGACACAGTGCTAGCGACAGCAATGCTGGGACACGGTGCTAGGGTCAGCCATGATGGGACACTACTGTGCAGGGGTCAGTCATGCTGGGACACGGTGCAAGCGACAGCTGTGCTGGGACATGGTTGTGGTGTTTGTGTGCAGCTGAGGAAATATTAGTTGTAGGGTTGATATAAAATCATTGCTTGGTTACTGACGGGCGTCCTGTACGCTCTTTGTTTACCTTCTCCCGGCGTCTGAGACGCAGCACATAGAAAACGGATGGTACCGTTTTCTGTGAACATGACAATGGTGCTAGGGTCAGCCATGCTGGTACACGGTGCTACAAGCATGTCTACCATGCTTGTAGCACAAAGCAAAGTTATTGACACAAAGTAAGTTATTAACATATCAAGAGATATTGCATACATTTAACATTAATTAAGCACACAAAGAATTTAAACAACTTAATCTTTACCACACTGGATTTCAATGTTAAAAATACATATGCAATGTTAAACAAACATGAAAGAAACTGTAACACAAGGTTACAAAATATTGAATGAGAAATCTGCATTATTCAAACAATATTAAATTTAGTTTAGCATAATAAGTAAATATTTTGCATTACATAGGAACACAATTAATCATCAAATCGTGTAGGGCGTTTAACATGATATTTAGGACGAGAGTCCCCAAATATAAGAACATCCCTTGATGAATTGTTTATTGAGTTATAACTAATTTTTTCTTTTTCCTTTGCACGACTTTGTACTTCATCATTTTCTACACTAGTTGGAATGACTTTGAAATAACCCATATTACGTGTTATACTATGATCTCTATTACTCGTTGTTACCATAGTTCCTTTTACACTAATCTCTTTATATGGTTTTGTATCATACGGCATATCTAGCTTTCCCTCTTTTTTCTTTTTAACTAGAACAGTGTCTCCGACCTTTGTGAATTGTTCCTTTGCACGTTGATCATGAGCAATTTTCATTTTGCCCTTGGCTAGTGCATCCTTCTGAGCGAGACGTTTATCCGTTACCTCGGCTGGCATGACAGGTAGTGAGATCCTCATAAGACGTTCAAATAAGAGTTCACCAGGCGACTTGCCCAGTGTTCCATGCAGTGTTGCACGGTAGTTCCTGAGAAAAACATACATAGCTTGTTTCCAGGATCGTCCTTGGGCATGAGCACAGCGTACAGATTTCATGAGAGGTTCCCCCTCCCCATCCGGCCCGTTGGCGTCGTGAGGGGGCTTGGTGGACGGCTGCCGGAGTGTGATGCTCCGTTGGGCAGTCCTCTGTCCTTTTCTGGCCTTGCACTCCTGCTGCTGTCTTCTCCAATTGTGCCGGATCTCTTTTCCTTTTCCTTATGTTTCGTTTTTCTCCCCCCTCTTCTCCTATCTGCTTGTCGTTTCCTGCCGACCTTCTGCTTGTTTTGGATTATTTCTTTGGACTTCTTCTATTTTGACGCCCGGGTGCTTGAGGAGGCATACTCTTGCACCCGTAGAACTGTAGTACCCAACGTCTCGAGCGAGGGGAACCTTTTATTGTCAATCCCCCTTTCGTCCCTGAACCCGATCTCGACGGACTGACGGTTCTTAAGGTGGCGTTTGTGGGGCGTATACTCACGACGCACCCCTAGGGGGCCCCGGCATGATCGGCGATAGCTTCCTGTTGGGTGTCCTGCCTCTAATTGTGGCTCCATGGTGGGTATGGGGGCACATTCGTGGATGAATTTGTCACTTTTCGTCTCTATGTCGTTGAATGTTTCCGTTGTACCCTCTCGGGCTCGTGGGGTGGGCGACCAAGCCCCCGAGTCGGCCTGTATTGGAAGACCAGGCTCTGTAGCTCCCGCTGCGTTGGTCCCCGACCTTGCTCCTCCTTTGACCGTCCTGACTTCTTCCCCCAGCTCCCCTCCCTCCTCTGGGGTTGGGTCGAGCCTGCAGCCCCCGGTGGTGACCACTTCGTCCCCTGGTGTGGCTAAGTCTTTCGTTGTGACTACTGCGCCTTTTGACCCCCTCTCTCTAGGGGTTCTCAACGCCGTTCGCGCTCCAACCGCACTCGCTCGATTCCTTCCCGTGCTGATGCGTATCAGGCCTTGTTTGGTCCTGCTTCATGGGCCAAATACTTTGATCTCCTCCCTCTTGATTCTGCGCCTCCTGACGATTTCTCCCTCCATCGGCATCTTGTAGATTCCGTGGATGCGTCTGTTACTTTCAACCCCACTCGTCTCGGTACACATGTCGTTGCTGCTCCTTCTCAGGATGCGGCTTCCCGCTTGGCTGCCTTATCTTGCCTTGGCGAGATCCCAGTTCGGGTCTCCAAGAACGTTCAGATGAATTCCAGTGTTGGCACTATTCTCCTCCCACCCCATGTTGCAACCGGTGTTCGGAATCTGCAGGACTGCCACGATGATATTCGGCATATCCTTGATGCCCAAGGCCATTCTGTCCTCCAGGTTGACTCGTTTCCTCGTCCCCCTCGTGGTCGTCGCCGTCAACCCCTTCGCGTTGTGAAGATCACCTTTGATGGTAGGACCCTTCCATCCTCTGTCATTCTTGCTAGTGCTAGGTGCTCTGTCCAGGAGTATATTCCTTCTCCTCGACTTTGTAACAAGTGCTGGAGGTTTGGGCATGGTGCCCTCCGCTGCTCTGGGACTGTCTCTCTCTGTTCTTTGTGTAGGAGTGAAGGTCACTCTAAGTCGGAGTGTACTTCTCCCCAAGCTCGCTGCCTCAACTGCAGTGAGGCCCATCCTACCTTCTCCCGTGCCTGTGTCCATTACAAGCTTGAGGCGGCCGTCCTTAACCTGAAGCACCGGGAGCGTTTATCTTTTCCTGAGGCGAGGCGCCAGGGTCGCCGGCTCCCGCCTTATACTAACATCTCTTATGCTCGCGTGTTGCGCTCTTCCTCTCCTCGTCCTTCCCCCCTTCCTCAGACTCTCAACCGTTTCCGGGCCTTGGACCCTGATACGGCCACTGCCCTCTCCTCTGTTTCTTTGAGTTCTTTCCCGAGGGGTCCTCCTCCTGGTCCTCTGTCTGGGGTTCCCCTTCTTTCTACCCGGTCTGTCATGTCTCCTATGTCTTCTTCCTCGTCCCCCTCCGCTCCTCCTTCCCATCCTCTTCCTCCATCTATCGGCTCTCCCCACCGCCTGTCGGTGCGGGCGGATGTCCATCGCTCTCCTAACGGCCGTCGTGTGTGCTCTCGTTCAGCATCTCCTGTTGAGACACTGGAATCCGTTGCCCGGTACGTAGTTGCTGGGACACCGGTCTCTTTAAGTCAGAAGCGTAAGCCTGGCTCCTGTCCTTCCTCTTCCTTGGCGGGTAAGAAGGCTTCGCTTTCTTCCTCAGCTCCTACTTCTGGCTCTGTTGCTCCTTCCCCTCCCGTTTCAGTGATTTCGCCCCCTGTTCCTGCTATGGAGGTTTCTTTGGCCCCTGCTTCCCTTTCGGTTGCTGCTCTTGCTGGGGTGCGCTCCCCTCTTTCTACTCCCCCTCTTCGTGCTGCTGTCCTTGACTGCTCCTCTCCGTTGTCTCCTCCTCTTCCTCCTCCTCCTCCTCCTCCGGACCCTGCCCGCCCACCTCTGATCTGTTCTCCCGTTTCCTTCCCTCCGTCTTTGCTCAGTTTACCCATGCCCCCTAACCCTGACTTTGCTGACCCTGATCCCGACCCTGATATTCTTTAACGTGCTCTGTTGCTCTTTCGCCTTTGTTTCTTCCTTGTTCTCTGTTTTTGTCCTTTCTCTTCTCGTCGTTGTCCATTCTTCAATGGAACGTTCAAGGTTATTATGCCAATTTCATCGAACTCCAACTTCTGATTTCGCGGTTTTCGCCCCTTTGTGTCTGTCTCCAGGAGCCAATGCTTGGTGCTCGTCCTGGTCGTTTTCGTAGCTATTCCTTTCTCTCCCCCCCCCCCAGCCATTGCTGGGGCTTCTAATTCTTCTGCTCTCTTGATACGTGCAGATGTTCCCTTTGTTCCTTTACTTTTTCCTTCGCCTCTCCATTGTTCTGCTGCTCGTATCTTTGTGGGGAAATGGTACACAGTTTGTTCCATTTATCTCCCCCCGAGTGTCCCGCTCTCTCTTCCTGATTTGAAACACCTCCTAGACTCCTTGCCGGAGCCTGTGCTCCTGCTGGGTGACTTCAATTGTCGTCATTCCCTTTGGGGTGACGTTCTGACGAATACCCGGGGTCGCCTCCTTGAGCCGTTTCTCCTCTCTTCTTCCCTGTCTCTTCTGAATTCTGGTGAGCCCACTCATTTGGACTCTCGGACTCGCACCCTTTCTTGTCTTGATCTTTCTCTCTGCTCTTCTTCTCTTTACTTAGATTTCGCGTGGCAGGTTCTTGATGACTTCCATGGAAGTGATCATTTCCCCATCCTTGTTTCCTTTTTCTCTTTTCGCCCTTCCCTCTCTTTCCCTAGGTGGCAGTTTGCTAAGGCGGACTGGACCCTATTTACCCTCAGTGCTGCTCTCTCTGACCTCTCCCTTCTGCCTCTCTCTCGCGCTCTCCTCCTTTTTCATGACACTGTCTTCAACGCTGCCCTCCGCTCTATTCCTCGCTCTTCCTCTCGAGGTCCACGGAAGTGCGTTCCCTGGTGGAATGCGGACTGTGCTCGGGCTGTCCGCTGTAAGCGTGCAGCCTGGAAGAGGCACCGCCGTAGGCAGACGACCGATTCTTTTTTTTTCTTTCGGAAAGCGAGTGCGGTAGCCCATAGGGCCATCCGTACGGCTAAACGTGAATGTTGGGCATCTTATGTCTCAACAATTACGTCTGAAACCCCTCTGGCCCAGATCTGGAAGCGTATCCGCAAGATAGCGGGTAAGTTCGTTCCCGATGTTTCACCGGTCCTTCACCTCCATGATACTCTTGTAGCGGACCCGTTGCAGGTCGCTTCCGAACTGAGTTCCCTTTTTTCTTCTGTTAGCTCTGGTCTTCATCTTTCCTTCTTCGTAAACCTGTCCTTGAGTCTCGTCCTTGAGATTTCTGCACTCATCTTCAGCTTCCCTATAATGATCCCGTCCCTCTCTCTGAACTTCGCTCTGCCCCGGCCCTCTGCGGTTCTACGGCGGCGGGCTCCGACGGTATTCATTATGAGATGCTTCGCCATCTCCCTCCGAGCACGTCTCAGTATTTACTGAGTCTGTATAATCGGATCTGGGAGTCGTCGTCAGTCCCTGAGGACTGGCTCGATGCCGTTGTCCTCCCTGTTCGCAAACCGGGGTCTCTGGGTACTTCCCCTAAGGACTTTCGCCCTATTGCTCTCACAAGTTCTGCCCCGGCCCTCTGCGGTTCTACGGCGGCGGGCTCCGACGGTATTCATTATGAGATGCTTCGCCATCTCCCTCCGAGCACGTCTCAGTATTTACTGAGTCTGTATAATCGGATCTGGGAGTCGTCGTCAGTCCCTGAGGACTGGCTCGATGCCGTTGTCCTCCCTGTTCGCAAACCGGGGTCTCTGGGTACTTCCCCTAAGGACTTTCGCCCTATTGCTCTCACAAGTTGTGTCTGCAAACTCTTTGAACGTATGGTTAACGTTCGTCTGATGTGGTTCCTGGAACACCATCACCTCCTCTCCCCTTCTCAATTTGGTTTCCGCAAGTGCCGCAGCACGACAGATGTCCTGGTGAACTTGGAGGTCTATATTCGTACTGCTTTTGCTGCGAAGACCTCCGTTGTTGCCGTCCTTTTTGACCTGGAAAAGGCTTACGACACCACTTGGCGTTATCATATCCTATCTCAACTTCCTTCTTTTGGCCTTCGTGGTCATCTCCCTCTCTTTCTCCGCAGCTTCCTCTCCCGTCGTTCCTTTCGGGTGCGCCTAGGTACCGCTCTCTCTCCCTCTTTTCAGCAATACGAAGGTGTGCCCCAGGGTAGTGTTCTGAGCACTACTCTTTTTCTGGTTGCCCTCAATGGTCTTCTTTCCTCTCTTCCTTCTGGTGTCTTCTCCGCTCTCTATGTCGATGATCTTACCCTTTGTTGTCAGGGTGATGATTCGCCTCTCCTTCAAAGCCGGCTTCAACTTGCAATTGATGCAGTGTCGTCTTGGGCCACAGATCATGGCTTCAAGTTCTCTACTTCTAAGACTTGTGCCATGACTTTTACTCGGAAACGGGTTGTTCTTTGTCCCTCTTTGTCACTTTATGGTCATCCCCTTGAATACAAAGATTCCGCGAAGCTTTTGGGGTTATTCCTTGACACTCGTTTGTCTTAGTCTCCCCATATCTCTTACCTCCGTGTTGAGTGCTCTAAGGCCCTTACCCTCCTTCGGGTCTTGTCCCATACTTCTTGGGGGGCAGATAGGCGCACTCTCCTTGCTTTACATTCCTCTCTCGTCCTGTCTAAGCTCGATTATGGTTGCCCTGCTTACTCGTCAGCTTCTCCTTCTACTCTTCGCCGTCTTGATGCTTTGCACCATACTGGGTTGGGCCTCAGTTCTGGTGCCTTTCGTTCGACTTCCATCCTTAGCTTGTATGTTGACACTGGCTTCCTGTCTCTCCAGGACCGCCGTGATCGCTACTGTCTTCGCTATCTTGCACGGTCCTTGCAACATCCTTCCTCTCGCCTCTGTCGTGCTTTAACTTTTACCCCTCCTGCGGTTCCTGTTCCTCTTCACCACCTCCCTCTTTCTGTCCGGTTATCTCGCCTACAGGATTCTCTTTCCGTTCGTATTTCTGATGTTTCTCCTCGTGTTGTTCCTTCTTTGCCCCCGTGGAGGGTCCCTCTTCCGCGGTTTGTACATCCTTGGCCCGTATCACTAAAGCTTTTACCCCTCCTACGGTTCTAAAACGCCTTTTCCTCGAGCACTTTTCTTCTCACTCCCGCTCCGTTTCTGTCTTCACCGATGGGTCTAAGTCAGCGGACGGTGTTGGCTACTCTGTTGTTTTTCCTGATCGCACTTATGTGTGTCGCTTGCCTCCGGAGACTAGCATCTTTACAGCGGAACTTTATGCTATTCTCTATGCTCTTCGTCTCCTGCTTTCTCGTTGTCAGTCTTCCTTTGTAGTTGTTGTTGACTCTCGTAGTGCCCTCATGGCTCTTGGGTCCTTTAATCCGGTTCATCCAGTAATTGTCGAGATCCAGCATTGGCTGTTTCTTGTTCACAGTAAATTTAAGTCTGTTGAGTTTTGTTGGGTTCCTAGCCATATTGGTGTGTCTTTAAATGAGCATGCGGATGCTGCCGCCCAGGAAGCTGTCCGCTCTTGTCCCATCTCTCGTAAAGGCATTCCGTATTCCGACTTTTACCCGGTTATCTATTCCTCAGTCCTTACCCGTTGGCAGGCTTCTTGGTTGTCTGTTACTGGTAACAAGCTACGTACTCTTAAATGTTGTGTTTCCTCGTGGCCGTCCTCCTTCCACCGTAACCGGCGGTGGGAAACAGCTCTGGCGAGGTTGCGTATTGGCCATACTCGCTTAACCCATGGTCACTTGATGGAGCGCCGCCCTGCTCCTTATTCTCCTAGTTGCATTGTCCCTCTTACGGTCGTGCATGTCCTTCTTGAATGTCCTGACTTCCAGGACGAGCGTGTGTCTTGCTTTCCAACCGCCCCTCGCGGTCACCTGTCCCTCGATAGAATTCTTGGTGACTCGGATACTTTTGATATCGTTCGCCTTATGCGTTTTTGTTCTCGTATTGGCATCCTTGGTGATATTTAGCGCCCTCTGATTATTTTGCGTATTTGATGGTGCTACATAGCCTTCCCGGTTTGGTGCCTTCTTTTGATAATTACTTTCTTACTTTCATGAGAGGTTGCATGAACCTCTCAACTTCTCCATTTGCTTGAGGATGTAGTGGCATCACACGGCGGTGTTTGAATCCAATATGCTCAGCAAAGTTGACGAAGTCTTGTCCATTGAATGGCGGTCCATTGTCCGTCTTGACAACTCACGGAATGCCAAAGTTTGAAAAGATCTTGTCGAGTTTCGGGATGACAGCCTTTGCAGATGTGGAAGTGATGATTTCTACTTCTGGATAACGTGAGTGATCATCAATGACTACCATCAAGTACTCTCCAGTTGGTAGTGGTCCGCAGAAGTCCATCGATACTTCCGTCCATGGTGCAGCAGGTAGTGGTGAAGGTTGTAGAGGTGTTGGTCTTGAAGTATCCACTGCAGCTTGGCAAGGGACACAGGCATCATGCATATCCTTTGCTTGACGATCAATGCCAGGAAACCACACCTTTTCTCGTAGTAGCTGTTTGATCCTAACAAGACCTTGGTGTCCTTGATGTGCAAGCTTCAGAGCACGTTGCTGGAGAACAGCTGGAATGACGATACGAGTACCTCGCAGCACGGTGTCGCGTTGTTGAGTAACACTTAATTCTGTCTGGATGCGTTCAAGTGCTTTGAATGCATCTTGGTCAACTCCTGAGGGTGGGATGTGTGGAAAACTTTTCCTTAGTCAATGCATCCACTGTTGCTTGCAGAGTTGGGTCCTCTAGGGTTGCAGTACGTATTTCATCAAGAGTGAGAGCCTTAGGGACTGCATCACAGGTTTCAGAGTGTACATATTCCTCGACAACTTGAATTACATCTGGGTTGATGTGCAGATGAACTTTGCTATCAGTAAAAGAATCCATTGGTTCATATCGATCAAAAAATTCAGCAACAATACCATCAACATTGTTTGCAGATTCCACTGCTACAGCATTAGAAAGCTGAAGTAGCCCCAATTTGGTTGAAGTCTTGTAACTGAGTAGAGACTCCTTTGCATTGCTAACAACATGGAATGTAGTAGTGAGCATTGCACTCTTTGACTTAATCTCCGTCCGTCGTTCGTCACTAGTTGCACTAATCTCTGCAGTGAAAGTTCCAATCACTGGCAAGGCTACCTTTGAAGCATAGGCAGTTGCTTTGTCATTATAGTTCTCAAGCTTTGGGAACTGTTTTAAAAATTTCTCATAGTGACATTCAGCAATGGTGTCAATGTCTGATCCAGTGTCAATGAGAACTTTGAGACAAATACCAGCAATGTATACTATAGTCTCTGGGTTGTTTGGAAGATCATTCCATTCTGTGATTGATTGTACTCCATAAATATAATCACATTCACTGTCATCTGAGACTGGTTGTAATGAAATGTTGTCTTGTACATTATTAACATTTTGGATATGGGGTGCAATATTGTGTTTATCACCTCGACCCCTATGACCTGATCCTCGTACAGTGCTTTTATTCACTAACTGTGGTTTCTTGAATGCGAAACGACACATAGCACCAAAATGACCTAGTTTTCCACACTCATAGCACTTCTTACCTTGAGCAGGACAAACATTATCTTGGTGTTGGTAGTCTCCTCCACTATTGTAACATTTATTGTTGACACCCTCTGATGTGAGTTGTTGTGATTGCTTGAGTCTTGTTCCTTGACCCCATTTGTGATGTGGTTCTCGGTTCAAATTGTTGTTGGGTTTGCCATGATATCTTCTTTGATTATGGTGTCCTCCCTGAACCTTAAGTACCTCATCACTGTTAGTAACAGTGGCAGAACCGTTGTTTGCACTGCACTCCATGACACGATCATCACGTGCAGCATCTTCCATTCGACGAGCCATATGCAGTATCTTGGTAAGAGAACTTTCATCATCAACAAGTTCTAGAGCTCTTCGACGGAGACGTGTAGATGTGCATGTTTCAAATATTTGCTGTTTGATTTCTTTGTCAACATCAGCAAACTCACAATGGGCTGCTAAACCCTGCAGACGTGTGTGGTATTGATCCACGGTTTCATTAGAGAGTTGTTTTGCTCTCCTGAAATGCATAATTTCCATTGCAGTATTTTGCCTTGGTTTGAAATGTTCAGTTAATTTGGTTTTGGCAACATCATAACCTTTGGCACCACCAGTGTCTTTCAGTGTGTCAAAGATGTCACAAACTCTATCACCTGCATAATAAAGTAGAAAGGCACGCTTTCTTTCAGCACTTTTAATGTCAGAAACTATCAAAAAATGTTCAAACCTTTTAAGCCATTTGACCCACCTCTGTGACAGGTTTGTCTGGTCACAGTCAGGATCAAATGCAGGAAACTGAGGTATATTTGCCATTTTTTTACTGAATAAATGTAAACCTATCACTTAAATGTTCCTCAGAATATTAAACACTTACTGCACTGTAAATGTTGGTTAAGAATTCACTGTAATTACTTTAATTTTGCAAAACACACAAGCATTTTAATGCAAAAGTTCACAACAGTGCACAACACAGCAGCAACTGACTTCTTACCTAGCTTTTTTTTTTTTTTTTTTTTCTTTTTTTTTTTCTTTTTTTTTTTTTTTTGAGATATACACAAGAGTTGTTACATTCTTGTACAGCCACTAGTACGCGTAGCGCTTTGGGCAAGTCCTTAATCCTATGGTCCCTGGAATACGATCCCCTGCCGCGAAGAATCGTTTTTTCATCCAAGTACACATTTTACTGTTGCGTTAAACAGAGGCTACAGTTAAGGAATTGCGCCCAGTAAATCCTCCCCAGCCAGGATACGAACCCATGACATAGCGCTCGCGGAACGCCAGGCGAGTGTCTTACCACTACACCACGGAGACTGTGCTCTGTATACATGTGGTGTTGTTCTACCTACAGCAGCACAGCAGTTATCAGCAGTTGGCACAGCAGTAGTTAGCAGTTGGTACAGCAGTTGGCAGCAGTTGGTACAGCAGTTGGCAGCAGTTGGCACAGCAGTCAGTTTACAGCGTGAAGAATTTTGTAGCACGAAGCGTTGTTTCGTACACAAAACATCGGGTTTTGTACACAGCATCCAAGCGTCGTTTCGTACACAGCGTCGGCAGATTCCCCGTACACAGCTTCAGTCAGCACATAGCATTGGTTAGCACATAGCTTGGGTTAGCACACAGCACTGGAGAGCACACAGCATCGGTTAGCACACAGCATTGGTTAGCACACAGCATCGGGTATGGTGCTCACAGACAGCACGACTTCCCTTCCTCCTCCGGGGGCGAGACAGCATGTTTCTCCTTGTGTTTTAAGCTGAACAAATACCTGCGTTCACAGTTCATCTTCGTCGCCAGTGTGGTGTTTGTGTGTAGCTGAGGAAGTCTTGGTTGTAGGGTTGATATAAAATCATTGCTTGGTTACTGACTTTAATACTTATAAACGATTACATGACTAGTAGCTACCAAGCTTGGTGGGCGTCCTGTACGCTCTTTGTTTACCTTCTCCCGGCGTCTGAGCCGCAGCACATAGAAAACGGATGGTACTGTTTTCTGCGAACATGACAATGGTGCTAGAGTCAGCCATGCTGGTACACGGTGCTGGGTCAGCCATGCTGGGACACTACTGTGCTAGGGACAACCATGCTGGGACACAGTGCTAGGGTCAGCTATGCTAGGACACGGTGCTAGTGACAGCCTTGCTGGGACACGTTGCTAGGGTCAGCCATGCTGGTACACGGTGCTGGGTCAGCCATGCTGGGACACTACTGTGCAGGGGACAGCCATGCTGGGACACGGTGCTAGGGTCAGCCATGCTGGGACACTACTGTGCAGGGGACAGCCATGCTGGGACACGGTGCTAGGGTCAGCTATGCTGGGACATGGTGCTAGTGACAGCCTTGCTGGGACACGTTGCTAGGGTCAGCCATGCTGGGACACTACTGTGCAGGGGACAGGTATGCTGGGACACGGTGCTAGGGTCAGCCATGCTGGGACACGACTGTGCACGGTATTGCACTAGTTGCACTAGTTGATATATAAAAAGACGCGCCTATTTGAATGCAATGTTGCGTCAAAATTTCAAAGCAATCGGTAAAGAGGTTTTGAAGATTACCCTCACCTGAAAAACACAGTTTTTCAAAAAAGTATGTTTTTTTCACCGTCACAGACGTATCATCTATATAGTATGTATATAAAAACCTGGCCGGATGCGAATAGAATGTATTGTGAAAATTTCAAAGCACTCGGTGAAGAACTTTCGGAGATTAGCGATTATGCACAAACACAAACATTGAAACAGAATTGTAACATATCTAGTATAGCATGTGTGTTGCTCTTTTATGCAACAGATGGCACTGTTTTTCAAGAAAAAAGCATACTTTTGCCTGTCACAGGTGTGACATCTAAATTTGTGCCTACGAAATGAACGGTATGGTAAGGAACACACCTCAATTCCAACACAATGTCACACAAAATAAGTCACTAAAAAATAAAATATATCGAAATCTATGAACATGAAATTTATCAATTCAATCGGAAACATTAAAATGAAAATCGTGACATATTTGGTATAACGAGCATGTTGCCATTATGTGCAACAGATGGCGCTGTTTTTCAAATACACATGTTTTTATCTGTCACAGGGGTGGTATCTATATAGTAGGTATATAAAAAGACGCGCCTATTCGAATGCAATGTTGTGTCAAAATTTCAAAGCAATTAGTGAAGAACTTTCGGAGATTACAGCGTGTGTAGCCCTTACGTCTATCAGATGGCGCTATTTAAAAACAAGAGCATGTTTTTTTTCCTGTCACAGGTCAGGCATGTATATTGTAGATATAGAAATATACGCGCCTATTCGAATGACACGTTGTGTCAAAATTTAAAAGCAATCGGTAAAGAGGTTTTGAAGATTTCTCTCACATGATAAACACATGAAAAAACTGTTTTTCAGAAGAAGCATTTTTTTTTACCATTACAGACGTGACATCTATATATTATGAAAATAAAACAACCCAAAAATTGTATGAAAATTGTCAGGGGACATATTTTCCCTGCTCTCTCGTGCACTGAATTAAGTACGAAATTGCATAGTGCACCAGTGATGTGCACCGTGATTCAACTTTCTGAATATAACTTTTCCACAGTGGGTGTTGGGTGTCGTTGGACAGCCCATGACATTTGCTAGCCATTGATGTCATTCTGATCGCTGTATCAGGTCTGTGAAGGAAATTACAGGAGGGAGTTGATATCAGGGAAATTTTGTACAAGTCAAGTGTAGAGAGGGAGGTATGGGGGGGGTTAACGGCCGTAGACCACTCCCCCTATCACGTGTCCACCTCGTGTGAGAGGGGGTAGCGTCATGGGGCAGGTGCGGCATTGGCTAAGGCTCTTGGGTCTCAGAAATGCTGAACCGTGATTGGCCAAGACGCTGAGGGGTACCGCATGGTACCCCAGGCATAGTGTTGGCGGGAAAAGACATTCTTACCTAGGACGCTGCTTGGGGTGGACGCATTTCCCGTGCTAGGCCAAGCATCGGGAAATACCGCCTGCAACGTTACTCAAGTCACCCCATTCATCTTGCTATCTTTCCGTGTGCCGTGCGTAAGAATCCGGTAATCGGAAAGGGGCTTGTACCGAACCGTGTGAACTTGTCATCTAGCCGCGTAATTGTGAGACGCCATCTTAGAGGAACTGGACTGAGTGAGGCGTTAATTATCGGGCTACAAAAGTGACATCCGCCGTCTATCGTATCTGTGCTTGAAGATACTGCTGGGAGACGTGCTAGAAAAGGTTTCAGTGTTATGAGAGAAACTTTAAAAGTTCTAATTCTGAGGAACAGTGAAGGACTCCGTCTCGGGTCTCGTGTACCGTGTAACACCGTGTACCGTCGTATCCTGGGGTACCGTGTCAAGTGGAAGGGGCGTGGTACCGCATCCCTGCTGTTGTGCGCTCACCCTGGCCTGCCTAAGCCGGTGTGTCTGCGCCACTCTGGTCTCTGTGTGTGGAGCTAACCCCGTGGTCTAGGACCCTGTGCTCCACCTGACCACGTGTAGGAAGTGAGGACGCCTAGGTCATCATCCAGCACCAGCAGAGGGAGTGTGATTTGGACGTGTGTATGAGTGAGTGCGAGAAGGTTGCGGGCCCGCATGTTTGATGTAAGTACACTGTTTCCGTTTGGGTAATGAAACTCTGAAGCTGGGTTCGCCCCCAGTGTTCCGTCTGTCCTTTGTCCCTGTGACCACCTGGGGAGGTGAAGGGGAATTGGAGACGTGTGAGTCTACCCTGTTTGTCGCCATCAAGTTGAGGTTGGGCCCAACTGTGATTTATGACGTGTGTGAAGACACCTAGTGACACATTCTGAGGTAGAGTAAAGTGAGTTATTTGCTTCTATTTTTTCTGTGTGCCGTGTATGTATTCCTGTAATTTGATTCCCTTTTTCAGCAGTGAAAAGTGGTAACAGGGAGATTTCCCTTGGTTATAAATTTTACTGTTGTGTTGTGGTAAAGTGTGGATTATTGGTGGATAATTTACTGGGGGAAGTCATTTACAAGTTTTGCCTTGAGTGGCAAGGATGTACTGTGTTGTACTGTGTTGTACCGTGTGTAAACCGTAGACAAGTTTGACCTTGGTGGAAGGCGTTGTGTACTGTGAAGGATTCCGTGAGAATTAAAGTCAGTTAACGTCACCGGGGGTCACGATTTACTTAACGAGGTCACTTGTTCGTTGAACATTGTTGTGATTAACGTAGGAACGTGTAAAGGCAACAGTCACAGTGAAGTTCACGCAGTGGAGGAATTGTCAAGTGAAGACTAACGTAGTGTTAACGATTTAACGAGCTGTCGTTAATTGAGTGATTAACGTAAGGGTTTGACGGTCTGTTATGATCGGAGTCAATTGCTCTGTAATTAAGCTGCTGTAATTCGTTGGACTGATCAGATCTGTCTGCGGACAGAGTGATTAAGCACTCGTAGCTAATTAAAGATAATTAGTAATCGCCACTTAGTGAATTCACCAGGTGTTGATGTTGTTGTTTACACGGAGTGTTGTAACCTTGTGTGTGGTACAGTAGTCTACCCTCGTTAAGGTAATCTTGTCGTAAGACCGGAAGAGAACTGTCAGTTGAGAGACAGTAGGCTTTAGCAATACTCATCTGAATTAATAGGCTGTTGTATTCAGTAATTAATTGGGAATTACTCACCGAATGCTTGACTTTCAAGTTGATGTAATTAATTGATGTACGAGTTATTGCTCCCATTTAAGTGCCGTTGAGACACGTGTGTATTAACGTAATTGTTTAAATTCAATTAGAGTAACTTTTGCTGTTGATTGTCCTGAGAGACAAGTGTTAACGTAAGATTTTTATAAGGGGTTATCATTCTTGGATTAACCGCCTTGTTACTTGGTACCTCGTTGAGGGCAGCGAGCGCCAGTCAAGTTTTTGTGATTATAGTATTGGTCACCGTGAAGCCGTAACAATATTGATTGCAAGCTTGCGTCACCAGTGGGCACCACTGTGTTCAGTTAGTGTCATTAGTCAGTCAGCGACGACGGAATAAGGAGACCGTGGGTCCATCAGGCTGTTGATTAGCTGTTCTTTAATGTGCCAATGGAGTGACAGTAAAGTAACGTAAATTCACTGTGTAGTAGTTTTAGTCTTGTTTTTTGTGAATAAATTGTTTTGTTATAGAAAACGGTCGTTTACGTCAAACTTTCCAATATTACTGCCCCGCATTTCATGTTCTGCAACGCTTTGCCTGCTTATGTTCATATTAAGTCTGTATCTAAAGCTCGAGTCCATTGCACAGCACCACACTTCTATAAATAAGAAGTGAGAATCCGTCGGCTACCCTTTATTAGTTTGTCAACTAGGAGGAGCCAGCGACCTAAGTGACAGGTGTTACCCGAGTGGTTTCGCCTGGCGGTTTGCTCCTATGATCTTAGGCTTTAAGATTAAATATCTGCCACTGACAGCTCTTGCTGTTTAAGGTCTGCCTCTCTTGCGAGGTAGTTATAATTAACGTAACATCAATAGGACTTAATTCTTTTGATAACCTGTCAAAGAAAAAAAATCTCACAAAAATTTCATAGCAATCGGTTAAGAACATTCGGAGATTAGCTATTTTCAACAAACGAACATTTCCATTTTTGTTTATATATCTGTATATATATATATATATATATATATATATATATATATATATGCAAACAAGCCTGAATGGTCCCCAGGACTATATACAACTGAAAACTCACACCCCAGAAGTGACTCGAACCCATACTGCCAGGAGCAACGCAACTGGTATGTACAGGGACGCCTTAATCCGCTTGACCATCACGACCGGACAAAAGGAAGTGATAGCCGAAGCTATTTGAACCACTTCCCCGCCGGCACTAGGACGGTAATCTTGGGCATAGCATTTTATCAAATCACCTCATTCTTTGGGGCACACGTGAGGAACACAAATGCAAACAAGCCTGAATGGTCCCCAGGACTATATACAACTGAAAACTCACACCCCAGAAGTGACTCGAACCCATACTGCCAGGAGCAACGCAACTGGTATGTACAGGGACGCCTTAATCCGCTTGACCATCACGACCGGACAAAAGGAAGTGATAGCCGAAGCTATTTGAACCACTTTCCCGCCGGCACTCGGATGGTAATCTTGGGCATAGCATTTTATCAAATCACCTCATTCTTTGGGGCACACGTGAGGAACACAAATGCAAACAAGCCTGAATGGTCCCGACGACTATATACAACTGAAAACTCACACCCCAGAAGTGACTCGAACCCATACTGCCAGGAGCAACGCAACTGGTATGTACGGGGATGCCTTAATCCGCTTGACCATCACGACCGGACAAAAGGAAGTGATAGCCGAAGGTATTTGAACCACTTCCCCGCCGGCACTCGGATGGTAATCTTGGGCATAGCATTTTATCAAATCACCTCATCCTTTGGGGCACACGTGAGCAACACAAATGCAAACAAGCCTGAATGGTCCCCAGGACTATATACAACTGAAAACTCACACCCCAGAAGTGACTCGAACCCATACTGCCAGGAGCAACGCAGCTGGTATGTACAGGGACGCCTTAATCCGCTTGACCATCACGACCGGACAAAAGGAAGTGATAGCCGAAGCTATTTGAACCACTTCCCCGCCGGCACTCGGATGGTAATCTTGGGCATAGCATTTTATCAAATCACGGCATTCTTTGGGGCACACGTGAGGAACACGTGTGTTCCTCACGTGTTCCTTTTGTCCGGTCGTGATGGTCAAGCGGATTAAGGAGTCCCTGTACATACCAGTTGCGTTGCTCCTGGCAGTATGGGTTCGAGTCACTTCTGGGGTGTGAGTTTTCAGTTGTATATAGTCCTAGGGACCATTCAGGCTTGTTTGCATTTGTGTTCCTCATGTGTGCCCCAAAGAATGAGGTGATTTGAAAAAATGCTATGCCCAAGATTACCATCCGAGAGCCGGCGGGGAAGTGGTTCAAATAGCTTTGGCTATCACTTCCTTTTGTCCGGTCGTGATGGTCAAGCGGATTAAGGCGTCCCTGTACATACCAGTTGCGTTGCTCCTGGCAGTATGGGTTCAGGTCACTTCTGGGGTGTGAGTTTTCAGTTGTATATAGTCCTGGGGACCATTCAGGCTTGTTTGCATTTGTGTTCCTCACGTGTGCCCCAAAGAATGAGGTGATTTGAAAAAACGCTATGCCCAAGATTACCATCCGAGTGCCGGCGGGGAAGTGGTTCAAATAGCTTCGGCTATCACTTCCTTTTTTCCGGTCGTGATGGTCAAGCGGATTAAGGCGTCCCTGTACATACCAGTTGCGTTGCTCCTGGCAGTATGGGTTCGAGTCACTTCTGGGGTGTGAGTTTTCAGTTGTATATAGTCCTGGGGACCATTCAAGTTTGTTTGCATTTGTGTTCCTCACGTGTGCCCCAAAGAATGAGGTGATTTGATAAAATGCTATGCTCAAGATCACCATCCGAGTGCCGGCGGGGAAGTGGTTCAAATAGCTTCGGCTATCACTTCCTTTTGTCCGGTCGTGATGGTCAAGCGGATTAAGGCGTCCCTGTACATACCAGTTGCGTTGCTCCAGGCAGTATGGGTTCGAGTCACTTCTGGGGTGTGAGTTTTCAGTTGTATATAGTCCTGGGGACCATTCAGGCTTGTTTGCATTTGTGTTCCTCACGTGTGCCCCAAAGAATGAGGTGATTTGAAAAAATGCTATGCCCAAGATTACCATCCGAGTGCCGGCGGGGAAGTGGTTCAAATAGCTTCGGCTATCACTTCCTTTTTTCCGGTCATGATGGTCAAGCAGATTAAGGCGTCCCTGTACATACCAGTTGCGTTGCTCCTGGCAGTATGGGTTCGAGTCACTTCTGGGGTGTGAGTTTTCAGTTGTATATAGTCCTGGGGACCATTCAGGCTTGTTTGCATTTGTGTTCCTCACGTGTGCCCCAAAGAATGAGGTGATTTGATAAATGCTATGCCCAAGATTACCATCCGAGTGCCGGCGGGGAAGTGGTTCAAATAGCTTCGGCTATCACTTCCTTTTGTCCGGTCGTGATGGTCAAGCGGATTAAGGCGTGCCTGTACATACCAGTTGCGTTGCTCCTGGCAGTATGGGTTCGAGTCACTTCTGGGGTGTGAGTTTTCAGTTATATATATATATATATATATATATATATATATATATATATATATATATATATATATATATATATATATATATATATATATATTTATATATATACATTAAACCCATTAAAGTGTGAAATCATCGCATCTAGCCAACCAACCATAGATGAAGTGCGAACCATATTGCCAGGAGCCCAAGTGATCGCTCCTGCCGACAGTGTGCTGCTAGGGGCACCTCTGGGCTCGAGCGCCGTTGAGGTAGTCCTCGAAGAAAAGCTGAGCGACCTGAGGAGGATGGAGGGAAGAATAGGGGCTTTGGACGCCCACGATGCTTTGTACCTTCTCACAAGGTGCCTGGCTTTGCCCAGACTGACCTATTTCCTAAGGTGTGCTCCCTCCTTCGACAGCCCAAAATTAACAGAATATGACACACTCCTAAGGTCAATAACCGTGAAAGTGTTAAACCTTTCCCTGCAAGATGACCAATGGGACCAAGCAACGCTCCCAGTTAGACTCGGGGGAATAGGTATTCGCAAGGCGACACAGTTAGCATTGCCAGTATTCTTATCTTCGACCAGTGCAACAGGTGAATTAGTTAAGGAAATACTACCGGAACACCTAAGAGACTCCATTGGGATTCATGATCCCAAATTCGCGGAAGGAGCCGGTTAGTGGGACACTCTCGTCAACTCTCATCCTCGACCGACTTTTCCAAATGACTGCAAACAGTCCAAATGGGATAGCCCCATAGTGGAGAACATCGCCACATCATTGCTGGAGGCAGCTTCCAGGAAGGACAAAGCGCGTCTTCTAGCTGTGCAAGCGCCCCATGCCGGGGATTTCCTGTTGGCAGTCCCTAACTCCGCCTTGGGCACCCGCCTGGACCATTGGACCCTAAGTATTGGTGTTGCTCTGCGCCTTGCCGCCCCTATCTCCACCGAGCACCGGTGTATTTGCGGCCATGCACGGGCAGACCAATACGGCAGCCATGGTCTCATCTGTCGTAACACAGAGGGAAAGATTGCCAAACATGAAGCAGTCAATGACATCCTCAAGAGAAGTTTGGCTTCAGCTGGATGCCCAGCACAAAGGGAACCTCAGTTGTGCAGACCTGACAACAGCCAAAAACGCCCAGATGGAGTCACCCTGCAGCCGTGGAGGGAAGGTAAACAGGTCGTGTGGGACTACACGTGTGCATCCACATTGGCTGATACCTATCTACCTTACAGCGCAGCTGAGGGAGGCGGGGCGGTCACCTTCAGAGAGACCCAGAAAACTAACAAGTACAGGGACCTAGAACGTTGTTACAGGTTCGTGCCAATAGGCTCTGAGACTCTGGGCGCCTGGGGTAAATGTGCACTTAAGTTCCTGAAGGAGCTGGGCGAGGAACTCATTGGGAAGACTAGAGACCCAAGAGCGGCCAGTTTTATGTTTCAGCGCCTCAGTGTCGCTGTTCAGAGGGGAAATGCGTGCTGTATCTTGGGTACGCACCTGACCCCCGAGGAGCTGGACGAGGTCTTCGAACACTGATTGGTATATTGTTGTATAAGTGAGTGTTTTCTGTAAACTGTAGCATTGCAATAAAATCAAATAAAAAAAATAATAGGGGTGGTAGGAGAGGAAAAGATTAAAGTATTCAGTGAGAATCCACAAGGTCTTCTCTGAACCCTATTTATTTTATATATATACATATATATATATATATATATATATATATATATATATATATATTGTGACGGTAACGCGTTGGTGTTCGGCTGTTTAAGGCTAGGGGTATGGCCTCGTCACATAGTTATAAAAAAAAATAGAAAAAACTGGAACTTCGTCTGTGGTAAGGTAAGGAGAAGACACACAAAACACAAGTAAACTTTAACAATGAAATTTTAATTACGTTAATTAAATCAAAACATGAATAAAATGCACAAACAAATTCTTATAATAAAATCAATCAATCAAAATAATAAGAATAATTAAATGACACAATGAAAAGTTACGTTAAGGCAAAATAACAAGAAGTGCAATACAAAGTAAATGGGAGGTGTTGGAATATTGGCTTTAAGCCACCACTTCTCTCAGTACACGCTAGCGTCTAGCCGGGAGGAGTGGTGACAACGAGAGCACTGAACATTCTGAGGTCTGTGGTTGGGGCGACCCCAGACATCAAGTAGTAAGGGGGGGCGAGTGCAGGTGCAGCCAGACCGGCGACCAATCAGCGGAGCCGGTAGCGATCAACATGTAGTTTGGTGGTTTGAGTACGAACAGGTGGCTGGCTGCATACGTTTTGCTCACCCTGGCAAGCCTTGCTGGTGTTGTTGTTGTTGTTGGACATGTCTTCCATAGTCGTTTTATATAATTTCAACGACGTGTTTGTGGAGGGAAGAGCAGGCTCAATCTCTTGAAGGAGATTATTGTCACAACTCTCCCCCGAAGCCTGCGGTTCTGGAAGAAGTACGTCGTTATGTGGTGGAGTAATGGATGGAGTCGCTTCTACTTCATAAACTCTGGAGAGGGCATCGGCTATGGTGTTGTCAGAACCCTTGATATAGCGGATCTCCAGGTTGAAGTCTTGTAAATACAGAGCCCATCGTAGAAGACGCTGGTTGGTGAATTGGGCTTGATGTAGGAAGCGGAGAGGGTTGTGGTCTGAGAAGATGGTGGTAGACCTGGCGCCTTGTAGGTACGGAGCGAAGTGTTGGAGGTTCAGGACGATGGATAGTAGCTCCTTTTCAATAGTGCTGTAGTTCCTCTGGTGTGGTTTCAGTTTGTAGCTGTAGTAGCTGACAGGTAGAACCTCCTCGCCTCGTTGTTGCATCAGGACACCACCAACGCCGGTACCACTGGCGTCGACATGAAGGACGAAAGGCTTGGTGATATCTGGAGAGGCGAGAATGGGGTTAGAACAGAGGAGGAATTTGAGTTGTTCAAAAGCAACGGTTTGCTGTATGGTCCAATTATACCGTTGCTTGGGACTGGTTAATAGAATTAGAGGTGTGGCGACTGTACTGAAATTCCTCACAAACCTACGGTAGTAAGAGGCAAGACCAAGGAAGCGCAGGAGCTGCTTCCTGGTGGTAGGCTGTGGATACTGTTGGATGGCTTGAGTGTGTGAGTCTAACGGAGCTATGCTGCCACTCCCAATAACATGACCCAGATAACGCACTTTACCTTTCGCGAAAGTGGACTTGCCCAGGTTGATGGTGAGGCCGGCTGTCATGAGCTTTGAGAACAGACGTCGCAGCTGGAGCAGATGTTCACTCCAGGAGTTGGAGGCTACGACGATATCGTCCAGGTAGGCGTATGTGTTATCCAAGCCCTGGATGACACGGTTGACAGCTCTTTGAAAGGTGGCCGGGGCATTACATAGTCCGAAAGGAAGGCGTTCATATCTGAAAAGTCCAAAAGGAGTGATGAAGGCAGATATCTCTTTAGCGCGCTCCGTTAGACACACTTGATAGTACC
The DNA here is from genome assembly GCF_040958095.1 of Procambarus clarkii. Taxonomy (NCBI): domain Eukaryota; kingdom Metazoa; phylum Arthropoda; class Malacostraca; order Decapoda; family Cambaridae; genus Procambarus; species Procambarus clarkii. Next base: position 44,656,027 of record NC_091162.1, on the reverse strand, counting down.
CCTTAAGCAAGTCCACTTGGGACAAGTACTGGGCACTACCAATGGCATCAAGGATGTCATCTATCCTTGGCAAGGGGTAAGCATCCTTGACAGTGACAGAGTTCAGTTTACGGTAGTCAGTGCACAACCGCACCTTACCTTGGGGTTTGGGCACCAAGATACAGGGTGAGGCCCAGGGGGACTCACAAGGTGTAGCCAGTCCATGATCCAAGAGGTATTGCACCTCAGCACGCATGACTTCCTTCTTGCTCGGGCTGATTCGGTAGAAGGGTTGACGAATCGGCCGGGTGTCGGGGAGCAGTTGGATGTCGTGCTGGGTAACATTACACTCTTGGGGATCATCTCTGAACAACTCTTGATGTTCTCTGAAGATCTTGACGAGAGGTGCACTATGATTATCCTGAAAGTATTTGGGAAGATCATTAAGGATTTCGGAATTAGAAAGCGCTGACTCCTTTTCAGTGCTTTCGGGAGGAGAAGCTGGGAAGGTCTCACTGTGGATGTAGGGTTCTGTGAATGTGGAATAGTTAGTCAAGACAGTGGGAGGAGTACCATTATATTGCTTCAGGAGGTTGACGTGGCACAGCTGGGTCTTCCGCCGCCTATCTGGAGTTTCTATGACGTAGTTGTTGTTGTTTCTGCACTCTTTGACGCAGTAGGGTCCTGAAAATCTGTTTTGTAAAGGTGAACCTGGGATAGGGAAATAGGCAAGGACGAAGTCTCCCGGCTTGAATTTTCTTACTTTGCTGGTCTGGTCGTAATGAGTCTTCATTCTCACCTGGGCTTTCAATAGATTATCATGGGCAAAGCGGTGGACTCTCTCTAGAATGTGTTGAAGGTTTTGAAGAAACTGGGGCACATTCTGATGCTCACTGAAGGTGGCATCTCGGAGAGAGTCTTTGAAAGCCTTAAGGGGAGTACGGCACTTACGGCCGTAGAGCATCTCATAAGGAGATACTCCTAGGGACTCATTGGGGAGACTTCTGAAAATACACATTATTAGGTCAATCTGCTTATCCCAATCCTTTGAGGTTTCACTACAAAACTTTTTCAAGAGTGCTTTGATGGTCTGATGACTACGTTCAAGAGAACCCTGTGAAGCAGGATGATAGGGGCTGGACAATACCTGTTTGATGTTGAACTCCTCCAGTGTCCTTTTGAAGAGATCACTGGTGAAGTTGGTGCCACAGTCACTTTGAATCTCCCTGGGAAATCCGTATTGAGTGAAGATCTTCAATAGATGTTTTATAACCGTAGCAGCCGTGATGTTCTTCACTGGAACTGCTATGGGAAATCTGGTGGTAGGACACAGGATGGTTAGGATGTAGGCGTTACCTGAACTGGTCCGAGGTAAAGGACCAACACAGTCTATTATGAGACTGTGGAAAGGTTCCGCAGGCACCTGTATGGGAATCAGTGGTGCTCTGGGAATGGAGACGTTCGGTTTGCCTGCCATCTGACATGTATGACACTGTTTTACGTACTGTTTGACGTTATTTACCATACCTGGCCAGTAGTAGTCTTGACGAATCCCATGGTAAGTCTTGTTGAAGCCGTAGTGGGAGAATGCTCCGTGGGCCAGGTGTAGAATAGTGGGCCGCAGGCTGGTGGGAATCACAAGTTGTTCGATGTTGGCCCAATCGTCCTCCTCCTTCAGTTTACTGGGTCTATATCTGCGGTAGAGCAAGTCGTTCTCTAGGAAGAACCCAGGAATACTGTCGGGTTGAGTCTCAGCCTGGAAAAACAATGGTGTTAAAGTAAGATCTTCCCTCTGCAACTTACGGAACTCCAACTTGGTCAGATGCGGGGGGAGTTTCTGAGGGTCTTGAGGGACAGCGGTAGCAGTAGAGTCAGCTGGCTGTGGACGTGCGGCTTGTGCACGGGTGGTCACGAGAACCGGAGGAGAAACTTCATCACTCTCTTGAACCTCTGCTGGAACATACTCAAGAATAGGGTTTATTGGCACAGAGTTACACACCTGGGGTTTGTCCATGACGATCAGGTTGGTCGGTTGCAGGTCTTCTGCCAAGTCGTTGCCTAGGAGAAGTTGCACTCCAGGCATGGGAAAAGGCTTTTCCCTGACGGCGACTTGGACTTCCCCGTTCACGTAGGGACAATCCAGGTGGACTCTGGCGAGAGGGTATGGAGTGGTAGCAGTGAGGTCAGTGATGAAGACTGTTTCCCCGGTGTAGACTATGTTGGGCACAGCCGACTTCAAGATGATCGATTGTAGAGCCGCTGTGTCCCTCAAGATCTTCAATTTGAAACGTCCCTCCGGATTTGAACCGTTGGCAGAGACAGTTCCAGTATACAGGTGGTTACTGAAAAGAGAAAGATCATTAACATCAACACCAACATTCATCACAGGCTTACCGGACTTAGGAGGAGTTGGTTTGGGTCTTTGTTGGTCAGTGGTTCCCTTGTATTGAGACTTACCACACTTGTCTATGGTATGTCCATAGAGTCTACAATACTTGCAGTACAGTTGTGAACCAGCTTGATCGGGGCTCACCTTCTCGTAACTGTACCACGACTTCTTACTGGAGGATGGTTCAGGTGTCAGCCGGTGGATGAGGCTGTAAGTGTCAGCCGACTTAGCACACTTCAGGTAGTCGGTTTCTTCTTTATCTGCTAAGTAGAGGCGGACAGGAGGCGGCACACGTCTCAAGAATTCTTCAACAAGCATCAGGTTGACGAGTTCTGTAAAAGTAGAGACATGTGCTGCTTCCAGCCATTTCATGAAATACCTCCGTTTCGTGTTAGCAAACTCGAGGAAGGTAGTGGTACTTGCCTTCAGGTGGTCACGGAATTTCCTTCTATAACTTTCGGTGGAAAGTAGGTAGGCGTCCAACACTGCTTGTTTCAGAGTGTAGTAGTCATTCTCAGACGCCAAAGTACTGAGTGTGACTGCAGCTCTACCTGTAAGATGGACTCTGAGAAGTGTGGCCCATTGGTCGACAGGCCAACTGAGTTGATTAGCAAGGGTTTCAAAGGTGGTGAAAAACACATCAACTTCTGCTTCTACAAAGGATGGCATTAACTTACTTGCATGTGATATATTAAAACTGACGGGAAGATTGGCAGTAGCTTGTTGGCGTTGAGTGAAGTGGGAAGTTTCCAAGGCGATTTCACGTTGACGACACTCTAGAGCCAGAGTTGCTAGTTGCTTGTCATGTTCGCGTTGCATCTCCAACTCGCGTTGTTTGGTTTCAAGCTGTACTCGTTCACGTTCACGGAGTAATGCGACCTCACGTTCGTGTTCTTCTCTCCTCAAAGCAGCTTCGCGTTCTCTGAGGGTGATTTCTCGTTCTTGTTCTTCCCTTCTCAAAGCAGCTTCGCGTTCGTGTTCTTCCCTTCGTATGGCAGCAGCTCGTTCTTGTTGTTCGCGTTCAATCTTGGCCAGCTCTAGTTTAAGTTTCATCGTTGCCAAGTCAGTTTTCTCTGCAATATAGTAAGTTTCATGAGTTTCAGAGTCTATCTTACCTTGCTCTAAATAGTAATCCAGCAACAGGTTGTGTAGGTCATTTTTGTTGGCTTGGTAGGGAACTTCTAGTTGATACTCATGTGCAAGAGTTTGTAATTCAGTCCTCTTGGCACGACTTAAAGTCCCTATTTCACCTGCTGGATTTGCACGGAAAGTTTGGAGACGAAACATGGTGAAATTAGCAAATAAAGGTACACGAATATTCAATAGTGAAATGTCAGAAACAGGACAACGTGGCAACTGGTACCTATCCTGTGTGATCTTTAACAATTAACGTTAAGTGAAAGATATTAAATGATTAAATTAAATCAAGGGCGCAGGAAATCTTGTACCCGGTACTCATGTAAGAGAATAAGGGCAAGAAAATCCTACTAACAAATGAAACAAAGTTTCGAAAACAAATGAAACAGTTAAATGCTTCAAAAGTAAAATTGGTAGTCCAAGGATGTAGGCATACCTTGCCAAGTCTCTATAGGACATAAAGCAAGTTTTTCCCACTGAATTTAATATGATACTTACAGAATTAGCGAACTTTTGTGCTCTGAAAAAAATAAGCTAATTCCCTACCGTTGTATGTATCATCATCTCTGACTGACGTGTAGGGGTGCGAGGTGTCAACTTGTGACGAGAACTGCTGCTGAGGTCCCAATTCAGCAACTAAAGTTCGAGCTAGAGGAACTATGGCCCTCTTTGTCCTCCTACAGTCAGATTGCAGAAGATTGGGTACTCTTGACCCGGGGCAGACCACAGTACCAGGGTACCAATATGATGATCTGTCAGAATGAGAAATATTCAAGGGACATAGATGGTAAATACGAGTAATAACATGGAGGGAGAGATGACCAATTAAGAGTATGACTGCGGCCTACAGTCACCACGTAATCCAAAGTTGTCTCACCTTCACTATATGTTACTCTCGTAATGCACAATACACCGCACATTATAAAAAATGAAATTGAATATGAAAAATAGTAAAGCTACGTTAACAAAGTTAAATACGCTTACCATAAATTACCACTTGGCACCAGTACCTGAGTGAAGCTCCTAGGACAGGCCCCCATATAACTTGTGACGGCAACGCGTTGGTGTTCGGCTGTTTAAGGCTAGGGGTATGGCCTCATCACATAGTTATAAAAAAAAATAGAAAAAACTGGAACTTCGTCTGTGGTAAGGTAAGGAGAAGACACACAAAACACAAGTAAACTTTAACAATGAAATTTTAATTACGTTAATTAAATCAAAACATGAATAAAATGCACAAACAAATTCTTATAATAAAATCAATCAATCAAAATAATAAGAATAATTAAATGACACAATGAAAAGTTACGTTAAGGCAAAATAACAAGAAGTGCAATACAAAGTAAATGGGAGGTGTTGGAATATTGGCTTTAAGCCACCACTTCTCTCAGTACACGCTAGCGTCTAGCCGGGAGGAGTGGTGACAACGAGAGCACTGAACATTCTGAGGTCTGTGGTTGGGGCGACCCCAGACATCAAGTAGTAAGGGGGGGCGAGTGCAGGTGCAGCCAGACCGGCGACCAATCAGCGGAGCCGGTAGCGATCAACATGTAGTTTGGTGGTTTGAGTACGAACAGGTGGCTGGCTGCATACGTTTTGCTCACCCTGGCAAGCCTTGCTGGTGTTGTTGTTGTTGTTGGACATGTCTTCCATAGTCGTTTTATATAATTTCAACGACGTGTTTGTGGAGGGAAGAGCAGGCTCAATCTCTTGAAGGAGATTATTGTCACAATATATATATATATATGTCGTACCTAGTAACCAGAACGCACTTCTCAGCCTACTATGCAAGGCCCGATTTGCCTAATAAGCCAAGTTTTCATGAATTAATATATTTTCTCTATTTTTTTTCTTATGAAATAATAAAGCTACCCTTTAGCTTTATAAAGTTGTCTCTTCAGAGGAGACAACTAACACAACACCTATACCCCCTATTAGACTATTTTACAGGAACTTCTTTTCCACAGCTCATAAAACGGAGGAAAGGGTCCTGAAAGATATTGTTAATAGAAACGTTATCCCTACAGACAAAAATCAGAGGATACAACTGACGATTTACTATAAAACCAGAAAAACGGCCAGCCTACTCATGAGAAACTCTCCAGACACAAAACAGAACGCTTTAAAAGAGACTAACTTCGTCTATGCCTTCAAATGCCCTCTTGGGGACTGTAAGCTCAAAAAAAACAAGTATATACGCAAGACAACAACATCTCTTTCTAGGCGTTTAACGATGCATAAGCAATAGGGCTCCATTAAGGAACATATAATCTCTTCCCACAACCAAACCATACATATATATATGTATGTATATATATATATATATATATATATATATATATATATATATATATATATATATATATATATATATATATATATATTGGTGTATACTGGCAGCAGGTTTTCTTTCAAACATGTTTCATTGAATATGACCGCATATTCTGTATTTATTATTTTCTGGTTTAGGGCTTCTATCCCTCTAACTATTTTCTTAGCATCAGGGCTTAATTGGAATAGGAGTTCTCCAAAACTCATTTTCGTACTTTTAAGGTGAAGAAAAGAAGTGATTTACTATAGA